>NC_137431.1:9151976-9339476 GCF_964374335.1 Astatotilapia calliptera | reverse complement strand
GAGCAGATGATATAATAGCTGTGATTTACACTTCTCAGTCATATTCACACAGCTAAAATAGAGGTGCTACCATCAATACTGCTGCTCAGCGCTGACTGCCAGCCTGCTATTTAACACCAAACGGTCAAAAACACCATTTGTCCCGGATCAGATTGAGGTCAGGTGCCGTATTGTGAGAGTTACAAATTAGGTATAGGTATTTTTTGTTTGCGATAATGATGATCGTCAGGCTCATTTCGGAAGAGTTAAGAAACCGAGCGAGCTCGTATGCTGCCTTCCTTCAAGAAATGTGATTAGTATGACAATGAAAGCCAGAGCATTTTCTTTTTCTAGCATTTCCAAGCAAGATCTTTATAAAATATCTTCAGGGTCCTCTTGAGTAACAAGACTCTGTGGTGTGGGCTCTTCTTGTTTTTAAAGATGCCATTTGGAATTCATGACCAGGACTCCATATGCAGATTTGGAAGGGCTTTGATTAAAGCTCTAACAAGCACTTGATGGTTGGGGATATCACATTTCCTTTTGTTTTAATGCACTCTGTTAGGCTCACTCACAGTTAATAAGTCACAATCAATCTACCTGCTGTACGCACTGAGGCTTTGTAAGAGCTTAACAGGACCCCTGAGAGTTGGAATAATTTCACTTCTGAAACCAGCTGACAGTGAACGCACACATTGATGTTTGCGTCTGTGTGGGATTGCAACAGCTTCCATTGTATATTGCTTGTGTACGAGGGTGTGAGGGAAGAAGAGAGACTAAGCGAAGGCTGTCAAATATTGCCCGACTGCAAGACAGGCGCCGCTGTATGTTGTCTCCTCTCCGTCTTCACTTGAAAGAGTCAGTGCAGTTGCCTTGAGCTAGAGTATCATATTTGATGACCTCACAAACAGCTCCTTCTCAATCCTTTTACACCTTCTTATTGGTCAAGTGATCCAGGCCTTTGAATGCAAATGTTAGAATGACATCCATTGTAATTAGATTTGCGCAAATGTGCACAAACACCAAATGCCACATTCATATATCAAAGGGTCATTTTTAGCATTTTAGCAGGAATAGCAGCCTACACTAACTATGAGCTCTGTGATGGGTAAAGGTAAATAGGCCCTTTTATGGTTTCTGTGTACTGAATGTCTTTGCTGAAGGATGAGACACAGCAAACACGTGCTGAGTTGAGACTCAGAATGCATCACTGCTATTTCCTTTTCAGTAACATATTAAGCTGGCATTTTAGCTGCTTTAAGGTTGATTGAATATATCATTACATTCAAATTTGTTTCTTTTGATTTATTGTAAGCTGCTGTCTGTGTCTGTATGTAGATAACATAGCAGGTTATTGGCTCTCTTCCACATTGTGTCTTTTGTCCTGTCTCCCTTCCTTTCTTAGCCTTTCTTTCTGTTAAAGGGGAGTTTTTCCTTCCCACTCTTGCCAAGTGCTTGCTCATAGGGAGA
Organism: Astatotilapia calliptera; assembly: GCF_964374335.1. Lineage (NCBI taxonomy): Eukaryota > Metazoa > Chordata > Actinopteri > Cichliformes > Cichlidae > Astatotilapia > Astatotilapia calliptera. Next base: position 9,338,027 of record NC_137431.1, on the reverse strand, counting down.
TGTTTGATTGTTTAGATTTTCTCTGTATTATTTTAGGGTCTGTCATTTACCTTACAATGACAGCCACCCTGAGGCAACTGTCATTGTGATTTGTCACTATATAAATAAAATTGAATTGAATTGAATATTTGTTTTAAGGCTAGGTAGTGACAAAGCTTTATTAATAGCAGTACTGACCATTCTACATATTTGTGCTCACTCAGATGAATTGCTTCCAACTTTTCACTTTTCACACTGTGTAAATGTTAACATGCTACTTTACCCCGCTGAGCAAGCATGCTTGGAAGATAAGCATTGTATCTGCTTAGTGACTGCGAACATATATTAGCAACCTCATTGGCACTTTCAAATTGCACATTCATAATAAAAGCCCGATTGCCACCTGCAAGTGGTTGAAAATGGGATGGTCCATTTAGTACACTTCCAAATAACCCTAGTCTCTTCAGGACATCTACTTTTCCCTTTATATTTCGATTCAAAACACAGAGGTACCAGGGGTGCAGCGGCTTCTTGCATTTTATTACTTCCAATGGTTTTTCACAAAGTAGCACTTGAGGCAGTTATTTTTTTTTGTTCTAAACAGTTTTTTATGAAGATATTGCATTTTTTTTTAATTGAAACAGGCAAATGCTGCAGCCGACACTCTCCAGAATAATGTGGTAAAGGTTACAGGGCAGAGTCAATTGTTGTAATTGTGATGAAATTTGATAGCAGTAGGACTTGGGGAAAGAGTGGGTTGCTAAAGTGCTGGTTTGTAGAATAAAATAAAAGGCGGAAAGACCTTTATTCAAAGAATGCAGTTATTGTGCAGAAGCTACCTTAAGCACATCTGCATTTATTGAGCACTGTTATCGTTGACGTTGCACACGATCGTCCTGAAAAGATGCATGTATGGTTTTTCTTGTCAAAAAGTCAAGTTAGCCTTGATATTACTCAAACACCTGCTGCTGCACCACAGGTGTGCTTTGCACCTCTGGCCATCAAATTATCAATTGTGTCCTTTCCAGAGTTTGTATGTTGTCTCCACTCCACTCTAACCAATGAGTGGCAAAAATGGGGTCTCACACTTTTACCTCACACCTCTCAATAACTTTCTACTTTTAGACTATACATCAGTGTATAACCCACCAGGTGGATTCCAGCTTCTGTCCCACGAGCTGTGCTTTTGGATCTGTTGACGAAGGTGCACAAAGTTGTTCCATAGCAATTCGCCAATTTAGGGGTGTGCAACCTTTCAGACACAAATCTGTTTCCAGATAAAGTTTAAGCTTGTTGATGTTTTTGTTCAGAAATGCTCTTCACTTCAAAAGGCAGCATATTCCTTCTGTCAGAATTCCTAGTCTGATCCTTCACTCAAAACACAAAGCAGCCAAATGCAACATTGAGCAGGCTTTTCCATCCCTATCTCAAAAAGATTAGAGGAACACGCATTTCCTTCTTTGAGCTCATATTTCAAACTGCCTTCTTGTCATTACTTAACCACTCTTGGAGCAGTTGTTAGAGGAAAAATTAGTCTGTGAGCTACATACTGTAAGTAGCAGCTTGGATATCATGGTCCCAGCTTATGTTTTGGAACCACATATCAGATGGTCACGACTAAATAGCTCCATAATAGGATCACTTAGAATCATCTCATCATTTTTTTTTCCCTGTCTTCCAGGTCCTTGGCTCTTTCTTTTCCCATAGCATTAGCTATGAGTGTAACATCTGTTAGAGAGGAGAAGTGTGAGAGACTGAATGTAGTTCACTTTGTTCAGTGGTATGTCTTTGGAGAGCCCCTGAAGAGGAGACTTTTTATCTGTTTGTTTCTTTCAAGATGAAATGTGCATGTGTGTCTGTGTTATTGAGAGAGAGACAAAGAGAAAGAGTTGATGTTACAGCAAGTGTGTGGAAGGCTTCTTTGAATTTCAGGAAGGTTTGATGACAATTTGACAGGGGCTGAGAGGACATGGAAACAAATCCTTTGATGCTGACTGTCAACAAAAGACTTCTGCCACATACAAATAGCTGTCTATCCTCTCCTCTCTGTTCCTCTTCTTGTGACTGTTTCTCCCTTTCTTTCTTTCTTGCATCTTTTTCTTAAATACTCATTAGATTTTTTGTTTTGTTTTGTTTTTTTCCTTTATGTGCTCCACTGCTGGGTGAACAGATACCTACTAGGTCTTTCTTACGCTGCTAAATCAACAAGAACTGGCAGCTAAAGCTAACACCGGCACTACAGCCATGACACAATGAGTGATGAAACAATAGTTTGTTGATATTAGTAGACCAGACGTGATGGGTAAAGGTAAAGAGGTGATTCCGGCAGTAACAGCGGCAGCAGCGAGTAGCAGTATCTCCTTGCAGCACAAAGAGGCTTTGCAGGCTGTGTTCTCAGCTGCTACAGGTTGCATATAGACCGAAATAAAAGAGCGACGGAGCGGAAATTTCTCCCAATTCCTAGAGATAAGAAGGTATTGTTTCAGCAACTCGTGAGCTTTTTGTTGGAAATGTGTGAATTTAGATTCGCTCAACAAAAACAAGAAATCTTTTTCTCCCATCCTCTCCTTTTTTTCCCCCCTTTGTATTTGAGGCGCATTCTGCTGCCCATTTATACAAGGCAGGGTGACAAAAAGAATCCCGAAGATTAATTAGAAATAGTTGATGGGGGTTTTGACAGTGTTTGTGCATGGACAGTTGGGAGGCATGATACCCTGTTGGTGTGGTTTGGCAGAATGCCATTGCAAAGTTTGTTTGATTGTTTCTCTTTTTATTTTTTTCATTTTTTTGGTAGCAATTGTTCAAAGACGGAAAATATATGCAATTGCTATTTCTTTGAGTGGCTAATTGCAATTTTGAAAAAGCTCTCTTATCTCTGCATTTTTTTTGTTTTTTTGTTTTTGTTTTTCTTGTTCAGGAGTAGTTTTTGAAGTCATGCCAAATTCCTGCGTCTGCATAATGTAACTGAAACTTAGTTTAATATGATTTGCACACTATATCATCTTTGACACATGTGTTTATCTGTGTACATCTCTGTTGGGAGCCAGAATATAAATTTACATCTTACACGTGTGGCCGTGACAGTGTCGCCACACAGGATATCAGGCTGTGCTGGTTAAGCCCTGCTTTGCTTTCAGAGCTTTGCTTGTGTTCATAGGATTAGCGCTGTAATGCCCAGTGGTCTTAATGGATAAATAATTGTCTGTTTTAAATTGAGCTACATTTAGTTGTGCAATTGAATTATTTCTCCACAGGTATGGCCGTTACTAAAAACAACATTAATGTGATTATAATCATGTGAATACACCATGGTTCCATAGAAGCTATCCAACTCTCCACATACACTCACAAGACATTTTATTAGATACACCTGTTCAGCTGATTGTTAATGCAAGTGCAACTCCATGGTCAAGGCTACATACTGAAGTTTAAACCGAGTCTCAGAAAGAAAGGGGAAGAAAAGCTTTGTACTTGGCTTGGTTTTTCTTGTATTTTAGAAACAGCTTCACTACTCGACAACCAGCTCTAGAGTTTACAGAGACTGGTCTGAAAAAATTGTAAGAAAGACAAAAATGCATTGTTGATGCCAGAGGTCAGAGGACATTGACCAGGCTGCTTTGAGCTAAGAAGAAGTAACTTAAATAACCGCTCCTTACAACAAAGGTAGAAGAAAAGCATCTCTGAATGGAAGTACATGTTGAACCTTGAAGCAGATGGGCTACAGCAGCACAAGACCTCACTGGGTCCGCCTCCTGTAAGCTAAGAAAAGGAAACTGAGGATACGATTCTGACTGCTCACCAGGGTTGGACACTAAGATAATACTGCTCGATCTGATGAGTTTTTATTTCTACTGCAACATTCAGATGGTAGGATCAGAGCCTGGTGTAAACAACATGAAAGCATGGAGCCATGCCGTCTCGTATCAGTGGATCGGATTGGTGCTGGTCATGACATGGTGTGGAGGATAATTTCTTGGCACATGTTGGGCCACTTAGTACCTACTTGAGTATTGTTGCTAACCATCATAACCACAGTGTACCAATCCTCTGAAGGCTGCTTCCAGCAAAGTTAAAAGTGTTCACTGTACTCAAATGACCTCCACAGTCTCCATATTTCAGTCCAATAGAGCACACTGTGGATGTGGTGGAACAGGTGATTCTCATCATGTATGTATAGCAGGCAAATCAGCAGCAACTGTGCAGCTCTATCATGTCAATATGGATCAGAATCCAGCACCTTGTTAAATCTAGGCCATAAATTATTCAGATACTTTTGAATACAAAAAGGGTTCAAACCAGTACCAGTGAGTGAGATGATGGTTTGCAAACAGGATAGTTTATGACGCAAAACTTTGGTTATATAAGATGTAGCTTCCAGTCATCAAAATGTGTTTTGACTTATGTGCTTTATGCAATTGAGTTTGTTGTATAAAAAATAAAAAAAAAAGAAAGAAAGTAAAAACAGAAGTCAAATAAAGTCTGGGTGTTTCCTTTTTTTTTGTCATTACATCGTAATATTCCTCATGCAGACTCATGGGCTGCATTTGTGACTGAGGACAGAGTGGGTAATACTTCCAGATTATATCACTTACTTTCAGTGAGCTGGACAATTAGGAGCAGTGATGGGATTTGTGTGAGTATCAAGCCATACTTGAAGATATTCTGTCTTTTTAAGAATTCTCTCAACTCTCCAAATGCCCTGTCGGATTGCAGTGTGATCACATTGGGCCGTGCAGAAATGGCTGAATTGGAATCTTATCTTCTTCCATCTTTCCCATTACGGACAGATTGAAAGCCCTGCAGCGGTGCTCTGGCCTGGTCCCCAGTCAAGACCGCTTTTTAGACTGCAATTTGACAGCTTCTAAAAATGTCACATTTTGTTGTTAAGATGCACTGCCAAGCACTTGAGCCATACATGCTGTGGCATCAGCACCAGTTCTGTTGTGAAGCTTCGCTGACCTTCCCTTCACTCCTGGGCATCACCCCTGGCACTGCCTGTCTCCTGGTGTCAGTATGACATTATGAACTTGAAGAGCCTGATGTGTAGCAGTAGGCACAAAGCCACTTTTTCAGCTTTTCATCCCACTCAATAGACTCGATACTCAATAGACAACACTGCGAGCTCAGTACTTATAAAAGGAAGTGAAATGGAAGGCTGATAAATGGTATGTGGTGTGCTCACTCCAGATATAAAAATTCATGCAAACAGCAAGTTGTTTCTTAGATTTGTTTTTTATTAATTATAATCAGTACAATAAAAACATTTAGGTTTATTCTCATATAGTTTTATTCTGTTTATTTAACACAGAGAGCAAGACTGAGTTTCTCTTGCATTTTCCATAAATACCATTGTATCATTAGGACTGTGCTAGGTAAAGAAGTGTGCTAAACTACCGACAAAAGAACAGATACAGGCTCATAAAACAGATCAAAATATAAATCAAAATACCCTTTTATCAGTTTTTACATCTACTTCTTCATTTAGCGTCTAAATCTAAATCTAACTAATCTGTTAGATGCTTTTCCAAAACAGATAGGTGTTACAGACTGAAAATTAACAGTATGGAAACATCTGGGTGAAGGAGAGGGGGCCTTGTAAAGAATGATTTGACTCATCAGTCAAAGCAGAGAATTCTTGTAGTGCCAGAATAACACGATTACTTGCTTCAGTAGCTTCCCTTGGTGAGTGGTTGTCGGAGGTTGCTGGTTTTCACCGAGTGAAATCGGTTGCAAAGGGGGTGCTGAACCAAAAACCTCTTTGCCAAACATTTGCGTAAAATGCAATTTTCCCTACTAAGTGGTTGTCTGGAGTCACCGAATGGTTTGTGGGCATGAGTGATTGGGGCTTTAGAAATCAATGAGACTGCCAGCACCTCCAGCAGACACTCACAAATGGTCGGGGAATACTCATTTTTCCTTAGCGACTGGCAATTGCTGGATGGTTGTCAACCAGTCTCTAGGCTTGCGGTGTGGTGCTCTAATCAATACCATTATTAACACATTGCTTATAATCTTTTCATTCTTGTGTTATCATGCCAGCTTCAGAACATATATTTATAAGCTTATATATAATATTATCTGTTTTTAGATGAAATAATAAAAGACGAGGCTAAGGAAAAAAGTTGAGATATCTTTATTTGTCTGTCTACATAAGTTGTTTTTTTGGATGCACAGATGACCATCTTTATGCTTTAGTAATTTTTTCATTTGGGCATATGGGCTAAAGCTGCATCTCAGACACTCTCGGGGGCAGCACTTCACTGATATAGGAAGTGTGGGGGGGACCCCTGCTGTCCACCATCTGGGCAAATGGCAGGTCTTCATGCCAGCGTGGTAGCCACCGAAGAACGAGGGCACAGGGGCATTGCAGAAAGCTCCGAAGACAGACAGAGGGGGCATTTGCAGACACAGGTCATTCTTTCTCAGTAAAAGAGCCACTCAGTAACACCTGTGTTCCCACTCCCCTCTGCCCCACTTCAGACGTTCTGTCAGAAAGCCCATGCTCAGCAGAACTACAGGCTCCAAACAAAAGACTTTGCAGGCTCGGCAGAGTGCGTGCAGGTGAATAACAATAACCACTCGTTCAGTTATTCATATATTCATATGTGTGTTCATATTTAGCCTTCACTGTGAGGGTGATGAATAACGCTGGCTGAGACTGTGCCACACTGACAGAGGGAAGCGCTGGCTCAGTTTCTGTCTTCTCTTGCGAAAGTAGTTACTGGGCGAGAAAGTGACAGGGCAACTGGTCAGACTGTCCTTTGTGGGTTTAGTGTTGGACTTGCTGGGTAGGCATGTTTAAAGAACGCCGCTCCTAATGAGGAGAAATCAGACTTGTCTTAGCAATACAGCAAGAGAGTGAGAAAGAAGGCTGTAAGATCTGTGCGGCAGGCCCCTTATGTCCAACTGATGGATTAGTCGTTGAAGGGTTCATAGAGGCCCTCAGATTCAGGCAACAGTTACCAAAGTACTAATAGATACTCTCGCATTATTTGCTGCCTTACCTCTCCTCAGAGAGGTTCCATACCCATCTTCTGTTAAGCGTTAAGTGAACATGTTCAACCCCGCACTAAAATCTCTCCCCCACGGCTATGGTCTCAGTGCACCCAATCCTTTCATCCTCATATCTCTCAATCCAGGTAAGGCTTGGCTGGAGACCAGTGCTCTGCTGAAAAGGAGAGGCCTTTGGCTCTGCAATCGATTTTTGTAAAGCAGAATATACAGTACGAGTGGCCGTGTCGAGCGAAAATGTAAATGGACCAAGCTCTGAAACGATCAGGTAGCCTCAGTGTGCATGGATCAGGGAGTATGTAAGCACGAGATAGCATTTACCCCTGGTTTTAACTAAAGCACTCAGACATTCTCCTCTCTGCAGCCCTGTAATTCCCTCTGAGTGCTCGGTGTGAAAGTGAAGCACTGTTATCAGCCCCTACCAAATGCATTAGACCTCCTCTGACCGCTGAAACAGACCACCTCGTTGTAGATCATTCCCTCTGTACTGAATAGAGGTGATGAAGAAGCTGTAAATTAGGACAGTATAGTTTCATGCTCCATATGATTACTTCAACCCTGCACAATCGCTTCCTCTCTGCAATTTTAAATTAAATACGATATATGGCTGTCAGTGAATAAAGAATAAATTGATGGTATTACCTGATGTCACCCGCGGTAATAATGTATGTTGATGACACAGCAAACTTCAGACCACTTTGCACTTTTTCTGCATGGCATGTGAGCACAGAGCAAGGTTGTATCTTTTCAGAGTGCAGAGTGGAGGTAGTTGATGGGACTGGCTGTATGAGCTGTGGACTTCTTTGGGTTAAAAATTTTCTTATTAAGAATGTTTATGCGTGGAGATTTGCCATTGCTTTCTTTTGGTGTGTGTGTTTTTCTGAATGCTGGCATGTGTGCAAGAGAGAGAGAGCTGGTGGCAGATGCAACAAGTAATTCCTGAAACACGGTGGTGTCTGGTGTTTTGTGTGTTTCAGATAAGGTGAGCCATATTCCTTTTTAATACTGGTTTAGACACCTCAGCTGACACTAATGAAATAGGTTGTAAGGTTGCCTTACAATTAGGAATCACAGCATAAATCACAATACTATAGTATCACAATGTGTTGCCCGTGATAACAAAGGTATCACAACAAAATCTTCACACAAGACAATCTTACAAAATATATTGCGATGCTATTAATAAAGAAGAAAAAAATACCCCGTAAGAGGCAAAAATTAGGATATGTGTTTTTAATTACTCCATTGGGGTATAAAATTGTGTTGCAACTGTAATTGACAGCATATACAAGCAAAAATCCAAATTTCCTCAATGAAAAATATTACTTTAATAATAAAATAACTTATTCAACTTAATTTCCTCTAAATTGCAGTGTGTTAAACGACTTAGTTAAGCAACTCTGAAAGTAAAGTGTTCTATTGTTGGAAAGAGGTACAGATAATCAAATCAAATGTTTTACCTTACCAAAGAAAAGCAAGTGTGATGGATTTATATTAAAAAGTAAATGTCACGTACTTACATCATTATCCAGTACCGTATTTTTTGGACTATAAGGTGCACACGGATTATAAGGCGCATTAAGGGAAACAAAACAGTCAGATAAGGCAAACTTTATTCAAAACATTCACAATAACTCTCAACACTGTTCAGTTGTAACACATAAAATGCAGAACAATACACTCACCTTTTCAGTTCATTCCTCTTCAAATCCATCAAATTTTTCATCTTCAGTGTCTGGGTTTAACAGTTGGGCAATTTCGGCATCGAGCATGCCCGGATCCCCTCGTCATTGTCCGAGTCAGTCTCTTTGCTGTTACTTAGCTGTTCAGTACATATTACTCCACGAGGCTTCTAACTATGGTAGCTGTAATGCTAGACAATCCATCAAGCTCTCCCCCCGCTTCAGGACACCTGCACCAGGAGATGCCGGACTAGAGCAGCGCAGATACTGAAGGACCCGTCCCATCCTGGCAACAAACTGTTCCAACTTCTGCAATCCGGTAGAAGGTTCCGCATCATCCGGGCAAGGACAGAGAGACTCAAGAGGAGCTTCTATCCCCAAGCCATCCGGGCCCTAAACACACACACCCGCCCTCTCAAATCATCTATAATTGACTGAGACAGGACTCTCTTCCAGACACTCTAAACCAAGGCACAATGTACATTCCAAATTCCTTTAATTTTAAATATGTTTATATATGTCTATCCTGTAAAATAGTCAGATGTCTATTCATATTAATGTACAGAATTCACCTGCTTGCTGCTACTACTGCACATTCACCCAATGTATATACTATATATATATTAGGGGTGCAACGATACACAAAATTCACGGTTCGGTTCGGTTCGATACTTTGGTGTCACGGTTCGATATTTTTTCGATACAAAAAAAATGTTCATGCCTTTTTAATTTGTCATTTATTAAAATTATAAATATATATTTTAACTCAAAAGTACAGTTTTTAAATTTAACCCTAACCCTTGTGCGTGTTTTTTATTTTGACAGCGAATGCGCACCTGCGGACCACTTATGTGCAGCCCTGGTTATTTAGCTCGTCATATTGCAGCCACAGAAATTCTTTTGTCCATGAAACCATAAAGCTGCACTTTCTTTTTGCCTTATAGTCTGATTTGTCATAACTTCTCCGTTTTGTGGTAAGCTTTTCTTTGGCTGTCACTTCTTCACCCTGACCTGTCTTATTTGGCTCAGCAGAACTAAAATATATATCTCTCTGTGAAGGTTCTCAGTCATCCAGGTCATCGTAGTCAAATATAAATCCTGCTGCTTTGACACACGCACACACATAAGCTCAGCGATTCTCTGCGCGATCAACCTCTCACATGTTTAAGCTGCAGGAGATTTCACTTGTCATGTTTGCATAGTAAGCTAACAATTAATAAGACGATGTCAGAGGAATTGGTGCGCAAATTATCATCACTCACAGATCAGTGCTGTCGCTCTCTATACAGTTCGCGCGATTGCAAAGTGAAAGCAAAAAAACAAGCGCAAATTCAAACGCGATTTCAATATGTCACATATTGACAGTGGCTCACCGATGCCAATGACATAATTACCCAGCTACATTTCCGAAAGACTGCAAAAGCATTGACATATATTTTTCCTTCCTACAATAGCCCGACAGGCAGGGCAGAGATAGATTTTGGTACCCCGACTGAAAAAATCGCTAGCCCCGGGACGTTGGGCTAGCGATATTGCGAGCCCTGTATCTGATTGAGGAATCACTCATCTTTGGAAAAGAGAGTTTATTACAGAGAAATGTCTCTTTCCAAAATAAAAGCTATACTATACGCTTCTTCTGGGCTATATTCTCAGCAGCATATTAAACAGCTGTCTAAATGACTCGGCTAAAGTTAGTAGCATGCTTGTTGTTTTTTTTCTGCTTCCACTTGTCTTTGCACTAGGATGATGTCGGCGTAAATGTGCAGTCATATTCGTTGTGTTCCCACTAGTGCTTTCAGGTTAATCTCGTTGAAATGACCTTAACGCCACAACACGGCAAATCTCCGTTAACGAGCTACCGCCGATCGCCCCGTGCATGGGGCTAGACAGCCAACACGTTAACGAGCTAACTGCGCTAACACACTAGTTCCCACCCATGTAATTGAGCATTGCATGGCACATCCAACATACTGTTTTACTTTAGTCCATGACTCGCTTACCTTCAGGGTCATACTCACATGAAAACCAAAATAATTCCAAACACCAGATCTGAATGAGGGTGGGGGAGGTCCATGTTACAAGGAGAGCTTAACTTCTGTCTTGCTAGCTTGCCCTGCGCTCTTCCTTCTGACTATGCTGTCTGTGTTGAGCGCTCAGTGAATCTGCGTTCGACTACTCCGCCTAGGCTGCACTGTCGACCCTAGGCGGAGTAGTCGAACGCAGATTCACTGAGCGCTCAACACAGACAGCATCGTCAGAAGGAAAGTTGATAAAATAAATTACAAATTTTGTATTGTTCGATACATATGCGTACCGAACCGAAAGCACTGTATCGAACGGTTCAATATCGATACGAATATCGTTGCACCCCTAATATATATATATATATATATATATATATATATATATATATATATATATATGTGTATATATATATATATATATGTATATGTGTATATATATATATATATATATATATATATATATATGTATATATATATATATGTATATATATATATATATATATATGTATATATATATATATGTATATATATATATATATATATATGTATATATATATATATGTATATATATATATATATATATATATATATGTGTATATATATATATATATGTGTATATATATATATATATATATATATATATATATATATGTGTATATATATATATATATATATATATATGTATATATATATATATATATATATGTATATATATGTATATATATATATATATGTATATGTATATATATATATATATATATATATATATATATATGTTCTTCCTCTACCCCCCCCCCCCCCCATTTTTTCCACATGTCGAGGAGCGTGTCAGGCTACATTTCACTGTGTGTTATACTTGTATAACTATGCATGTGACAAATAAAGAACCTTGGACCTTGAAGCGGTCGGGCTTCGTCGCTTACCAAAGTCGGACTGAAACATTTTTGACAGATTTTGAAGTACCCTGTACCACATAAAATCGGTTCAAGGTCAGTAAGCACAACCAGAATTAAGGTGCACTGTCGATTTTTGAGAAAATTAAAGGATTTTAAGTGTGCCTTATAGTCCAAAAAATACGTGACGTTTTAACTTTATCAGATAAAAATACATGCAACCATTTCTGATTTTGACTTGTCTCCATAATTATATAACATTTTCTGCAAGTCTGTTGTTTTGGTTATTTTTTTCTGGTGTTGAGCCAGATTGCGAAAATTTCAATAGAATTCCATGGTCTTTGATTACGACATTGCTACTAGTGTTTTTTTTCCCCAGTGTTGACGTCTTCATAGGTTTTGTATTGTTGCCATGCAAAAATAGCATGTGAATAAGTAGCATCACATTACCTTTATACTAAGGAGGAACTCTCACTGGTTAAAGACACAACAGTCTTTTACATTTTATATTGTTTTATAACTAAATCAGAAATGTCTGTCAGAATTAACACAGATTTGCAGCAAATGTTATGTATATCCCTGCAAAGATTGTTGAGTAACGAATCATTGCGTACTGTGCTCTGGATCTTTTAAAAGCTTACATTTTTTCCTTAATATTAAACCATTTCTGAGTGTCTGTGGACCTGTAGCGAGAGAAAATGACACGGGGGTGGATTCCCTCCCCTCCCTATTCAAAACAGATCTTCAAAAGTAAATAAACTCCCTCAGCAGCTGTTTGGATTGGTTGAACTGTATTGACAATCTGTTAAAGTGCAGAAAAAGGGCTTATTTTCTCTTTTGTGGAATTTGACAGTGATAAAACTGGATTGCAGCAATAATGGCTGTCATGGATCAACACCTAGAAACATTTTACTCTGCTGATGTGGACATGAATGGGATCCAAAGTCATGTCTCCCTCTGGCTGACTGCCAGGACCTTCACAGGAGCTTTAATAAATGGTTTGTACCAGCAGACGGTCCTTGGTCCGTATATGTGTGTGTGTGTATATCTGTATGTGTATGTAGGTGTGTGTTTGAGCGTGCATGTGTCATTGGGGGTGTGTGTTCATATGCCAGAGGGATTTTAATAAGAACTAAGTGCGTAAGAACCCCCCAGAGGGGAAGAAAGACCAATAACCTACAGTAGTGCTTGGTGCTACTAAAAGGGTTGAAGGAACACTGAAGGGGAGGAAGCAAAGGTGTACTCGCCATTTATTCGCAGCACCGGGGTACACATGAATTATTCAACGTGACATTCATTCATAATTAAGTTTTTTAAATGGATAAATAAATAGACAAAAGTGTAGCAGGGGAACGCGTTATTGCATGACACATATATACAGTGTGTGGCTTCGCGTCGTATTTAACGACAATGCCGAAATGTGCATTTAATAAGGGGGAAAACCACAGCCAGTAAAAACGTAACGCTTATAAAAGATCAATGCGAGTGGAATGAGAGGGGTGGGATGGCAGGGAAGAGGGATGGAGAAGTGAGTTCAGTAGGTGGGCCGCCTCAGGCGCAGAGATTGGTAGTTGGACACCTCACACAAATGTTGAGACCTTAAACAGAAGGATAGAGAGGACTTTTGTTAGGATCAGCTGGTGTTAGAGAGAGGACACGAACCACAGTGGGTGTGTTTTAGTGTGCAGCGCATCGTCAATATCCTGAATGCCTGTCCGAGTTTGGGTTAAAATACTGCATTGAGAAAAAGCACTATTATCACCACAGTTTTTCAGTCAATACTCCTCCCCCCTCTTTTTTCTTCTTCTTCTTCTTCTTTTTTTTTTTTTTACATCAGCACATCTCTGAGAAACTGTTGGGAATGAAATCTTTTCATCTTCTCATGCCTGACAGCATATGTTATTCTACATTTTCATCACTTGTCATCTTGAGTCATGGAGCAGCTCCGTGAAAGTGTCACTAGTTGGTAGTTCTTTCATTGTTTTTTCATTCTATCCAGGACGAAACAATTCACAGGTACCACTTCTTCATCTCTCGCTTTCTTCGCTACTACATAACGCGAGCTAACTTTGGTGTCACCAAAAATTAGTTTGATGCTTAAAGCTTTTCAGTCCATTTCCAAAGCGAACAACCTGTCACAGCATGCCATGAATTGATTCTCTGTTAAAAGGGTTTGAATATAATTAATGCTACCGTTTGCTACTCAGCAATCCAAGTGGATCTTGCCATCACACTGTGCGTTGCATCTCAAATTTGTCTCCCTGAACACTATTAACACTATTTAACTTGGGGGCATTCATTTAATTTGCTATAATTGCTTTAGAGCCCCTCTCTCTATGCTCAGCCAGTTGTCTGTAGGTCTAGGGGGGTGTCAGCCTGTCTGCATGCATATTGCTACAGAGTTGTTCCTCAGCCTATGCCTAAAGATGACGGTAACTACTCAGCTAATATTAAAGTTGGAGTGGGTGTTAAGCTGAACGCAGACCTATAACTGTTGTATTTATGTGATACAATCGTGATGCAGATATTCACAATAATTGCACTACAAAGCAAGAGCAGAGCAGGAGTCAGATGGAGGGAAAACAGTTACCATGTTGAGGATGTGAGGTTGGTGGGGGTGCTGGGCAGGTGTTGGGACTCCTTGGGGAGCTGGAGGTCACATTACCATACAAAAGCCACTCTGCTGGGTAACCTTTCCAGGCGCTGCTCCCCAGCCAGGGGGCCTGCGGTCACACTGGCACTGCCACATGTGCCTTGCCACTGGCCCACACACACAAACACACACACGCACGGGCCACATGTACACAAATCTCTCGTATTCAGCCCCCGAATACCCCCTACGTTTTCTATGACAGAAACATTGCTTGTATAGTGACATGAAATATTTGCACTCGGGGAACATAAATCACAGAGGACAGCTCTAAAGCAAAACAAATACTATGATATGGTCCATTGCCATCATAATGCACACTAAAGGGAAAGGCATTCATGTGGAATTTAGATCCAAAGCCTAACATTTTATCTTCGCCAGCAGTCTTTTGCACAAATCAGCTCCTTTTTTTTTCCTTCCCTCCCTAAATCCCTACAAAAGCAGTGCTGTTGTCATTTAAGCTCCACTCTATTTACAAGTCGGATATGTCTTAGATGTGTGCAAGACACTACAGTGAGGAACAGGAGCAGCGTACTGGATACGGACAGCACGAGGGAGACTAGAGGCAGACATTGACTTTGCCTGGAAGCATGTGGTGCATCTCCTGGTAGAGAGGAAGAGTAACTGGGGTGAGAAAGAAAGATTGAGAATGCAGGGAGGCGCTTGGTGGGCAGCTGCAGAGTTAATGTCGATCAAATGGTGGGGGTTGGGTTGAGAGAATGGGTGGTCATATTGATGGACAGCAGCATCAACAGGGATCTCGCTGGCTATTAGATGATGCAGGCTCTTTATTTTTTTTTTTTATTGTGAGATGAGGAAGAGATGAACATTTTTACTATGGCGCCATGGAATAGCTGGGAATCTTTTTTTCCATCAGGGTTGATTTTGAGTGACAGGTCATAGGAATGGAAAATAGTGTTCCACATGTGTGTGGGAGAGGGTGTGTGTGTGTGTGTGTGTGTGCTCCACAGGTAACACATGCGCACCATGTAATTATACTCATTACACGGCAGGCTGTGGATCTGCATGATATGCTAGTAGACACCAGAAAAATATCTGGATTGTTGACAGCCTAGTGGCACAGTTGCTGTGACAGTCAACTACATTGTTTATGCTGCAATTACCAAGACTGAATTCAATCAGTCAGGCCAATACACTTTTTTATTGCAATTATGCAAAAGACCTTACTGCTCACTGTGTGGTGAGACGTGATGTGCAGTAGCTTATATTGATTACTTTATTTGTAAAATTAAGTCTTTAAGAAGTCCCTGTCACTCAGCCTTCACTGCATCCTGTATCATACGCAAGCACCGCGCCCTCATGAAAATAATAACTCTTTAATATAATTGATGTAATATGCCACACGCAACAATAAGGTATAACATCTAATCACGTTAAGTAGTCATTGCCAAGCTGTAATTAAACTGTTTGAGACAAGTGATTACCAACCCTGATAGAGAATATGAATATATAATAGGAGTGTTATGAAAACACTAATACCCCATAGCTCTAATTGCAGGGCATTTTTGAACTTATATTGATTGCCTTGTGTGTGTTATCATCACATTGACCACAACATGCTCTGAAAAACCGCACCAGTACGGTGAGATGAAACCCTGCTCCGCTTTATTCCGCTCCACTACACATTGTAATGTTAACAGCAGGGCCCTGCAGCCCGACTGGGCCAGCGGTGCGCCATCCTGTCGGCTCACGTGCAGAACCGGAACATGTTCGCATCGAGCCTGTTGGTGAATTTTGCCAACCGGGCATTAAGCTGTGACATTACGCTAAAGTTGTTTAAATACTCCTATATCTTTAGTGACTAATGAATGGTCCACCCTTCCTTTCCTCCCTCGAGCCCATCGGGATGAGAGTCTGTCCACTTAAACTGGAGTGATAGAATTAGCTGTTGCAGCCTCTGGTGCAACGTGAGTTAAAATGAAGGAGGCTCGAGAGAGAGAGAGAGAGACAGAGAGACGTGGTGAGAGCGCGGCTATGAGCAGAAACGTGGTGTTTCCTTTCTCTTCGCTGGAAGTGCGTTGGATTCCTGTGCTTAATGATGTTCTTTCAGACAGCTGTTATTTAGGTAGGGGGAAAAAAAAGCTGAAATTCACTTTATAGCTGTCAGATTTTAAATATTAATATTTTATGGGGTGGCAGCTGGAACATTTAATGGCAATCAATAGATCACAGCAGGGGGAGATATTTTTCACGACGTGATCTGTGATCTGACAGACATTTTCCTTTTACTCTCCTAATTAATTTCGTCAGACACCCACGGAGACTTGCCGTGCTGTTGGCCGGTCTGCTCGCCGGCCACGGCTCCTGCTCTTTTGTCTAAACTGGCCTAGCTTTACCCAGACACAGACCACAGTACACCTCTAGGCTTCCCTTTCCTCCCACCTTAATGAAGGTGTTTGTGTAGCTGATAGACAAGCAGCCTCCACTTCTCCCCTCTACTGTATATGCCCTTTGCTTAGGGTCACAGCAGTCTTGATGAGGATGGGTGTTCCCCTATGAAATTGTTCATTTCCTGGATTTTTTTCTCAGTGCCCTTTTACCCACTCTGGTGTGGAAGATCTGACACAGTGGTTAGGTTTGGTTTGATGCATTTGCAGCAAAACTCTGGCCACCTTTCATGCTTCTGTGAAAACAGCCGGTTTGTGGGGTAGGCAGAGCAGTGCAGAGAAGCTCTTGAGTGTGTAAGTGTTCCGACTTCATTATATATCACGGCTGTTTTCAAAGCCAATCCTCAAACCTAAGTACAACGTCTAACGTCATTCTCTTAGTATTTAATGCAAGCCATTAAAAAAATGCAGGGCAGTTCCCTGAAGGAAAGGGTTTTGTATTTAGCTACTATAAAGCTACTCTGTTACATTATATTAGAAACTGGAATTTATTGGCGATGCTAGTTTCTTGACATTAAGGTACAATATCTGTGGTTTGAATCTGGACCCAGGTCCACATCCTCACTTTCCCTGCTATGGTATTTTATCAAATAAAGGGCAATAAATATTATGTATAACTATATATAAGAAAAGAACGTGAAAAACACTTTTCACAAGCAATATTAGAGAAGAAAAGGAAACATCAGAAAACAATTCAGATTCTTTCAATGTTGTAAGTTGTAGGCAACTGCCTGGGGATCCCCTTAGAGGTGCATAGACATCAGTGGGCTCCATGCTGAGAACAAGTAGCAAGCAATCCCAGTTGGGTGCTGATTCCACAACTCAAAAGACTATTGATCCTGCTCAGGATTTGACACAGTGTCGAGTATCATTTTCCCCCCTTACCTCTGACTCTGTGTTGTTCCTTGCAAAAAGTAGTTCTACTTCAGGATCCAGTTCATTTTCATTCCCGTGTAGTTTGCTGGATTAAACAGCCTACAGGTACGTGTCAAGTTTAGTCAGGAAAAAATAATTGAATTACAGCATGAACACAAAGTTTGTGCTATTGATTTTTTTCTCCCTGTAGTTTTGACACTTAATTTACATAATTGCCTTTTTAAGTCCCAGTGTTAACAATAATAACCATAATATTTTTATGGTATGCAAAGTCAGAAATGGCCCTACTGCACCTTTGGAAAATGGGACTAATTTTCTT
Source organism: Astatotilapia calliptera (assembly GCF_964374335.1). Classification (NCBI taxonomy): domain Eukaryota; kingdom Metazoa; phylum Chordata; class Actinopteri; order Cichliformes; family Cichlidae; genus Astatotilapia; species Astatotilapia calliptera. Next base: position 9,320,185 of record NC_137431.1, on the reverse strand, counting down.
TCACGTGTACAGTTGCAAAGGCTTTTAAATGTATATATTCTAGGTCACCCCATATGGCTAGGAGTAGGAGGTTCCATGTTCTTACCAATGGGGCAGATCTGAGTTTAGGCAGCTGGATTGATTGCTGAGACGGCCAGCAGAGCAGAGGAGGATCAGACATAGAGAGAGGTTCTACTAGATTACACAGGCCTTGTCTGAGCTCAGGATTTCCTCGCCTTTTGTTGTAGAACCTGGCTTGCCGAATAGCAGATCAAAGCTTCACTCGCAGCGTCTCACGTCGCATCATTTACACATCTGTGAAATGCACATTCATAGAGAAGACTATGAAACCTCTCCTGCATTCATTAATATAGAACTTTGACCAGAGACAAAGGTTAGGCGCGGGAGCGAAATGGCCTTGCTTTTAGAGGCGCATCCACGACAGAGTGTTTGAGTATTCACAACCACTCATTAATTCTATTTCCACTTTGAGTATTAGTTATTTGCTTTCTTCTTTTTACTCGGGCAAGCTCTCAATTCATTAGCCGATCTGCTGCGAATGTATTATTCAATGCTAGATTGGCATTGGCGAGAGCAGTGTGTTTACTATAGCTCATGAAATATGTATCTGTCGAATGGGCGTGCATGTAAGCAGCTGTGTGACAGCTCAGTCACGATGGGGTGGGGGGGAGGTTTCTGTGGCAGTCACTCAAGGACAATCCCTTATAGCTGTTGATTGTCGTGTTGATTGTCTTACATTAAAGCTGTGGTGTGCAGTGTAGATAACAAATTTACCTCAGGGTGTGTTTCTGTATCACGGATAACTTTTTTTCCCTCCAATTCCACACTGCACATTGAAAGATAAGCATGTTAACTCTTTTTTCTTGTTTTTTTTTTTTGTTTTTTTCTCTTGTTTTTAATGCACAAGCTACCCGGCCACCTAATTGATTGCTGGAAATGGAAAAGTGCACACATAACAGCAAACCACAAAGAAAATGATCAGATTTGTTAAAGTAATATTGAGGCCAGGACATCCATAAAGAGCTGTTTGTTAGATGTCAACTGCTGTAATTATAACAGAGCTGGCATGGCTGAAATTATATTGAGTGCCCTAATGGCGTCTGTGGAGAAAGAGCAGAGTAGGGGTCGCTTTTCGGGGCCCCCCGATGAAGTGGCTCACCACAAAGATGAATGATTGCTTTCTCTGCGAACTCCCGGGCTCATGGGTTGATTTAATTGAGTTGAATTAAACCTAAGCCCAGGTAGAAATGGAGACAGAGAGAAAATCTATGCTGTCGATCTATAAAAGCCTTTAAGGCTTCGATCTGGATTACGTAGATTATTTTCCTGTCTGGTCACAGTCACACTTCATTCCTGTCAGCGGAGTCTGTATTCCTTACTTACATATTGTTTAGGTGGGGGCATCGATGGCGGGTGCCCTCGGCCGGCTTTTGATGAGAAGTTACCACGAAGGTGTGATGGACGGAGAGCACGTTCATCACATTTGTCTAATCGCATTTTAAAAATTCACTTAAAGTGAAATGGGATCAACGAAACGGCCGTCTCACTTTAAAAAGAAAAAAGAAAAAAACTGGCACTGAAACTACGTGTGATATTGCTCTGGCACACCAATGAAGACACCCCTGTGGAGCTGCTTCTGCCATACAGTGCATCTACTATAAATATAGTCTGCTGACTGTAAAGTAATTTCATTGACGTAGTTACCGAATATGGTAAATGCATCACTTCCTGAATGTGCTGAGAAAACGCAGTGCTCAGAGGCCCAAAATGGAACAAACTGAGGAGAGAACAGACAGATTACTGACTAATCATAAAACACAATACAAATATATCTTTAATAGAAAAAAAACATAAGGACTATTGCTAAATGTATTTGACCTGAGATTCAGGCCTATAAAGCCTGAATTCTCTGCTGTAAAGCCAGTAAGCTGAACGTCAAGTTGTGTGCTCCTGTTGCGGTAGTGTGTTACGAGCACCTCGGCAAGTTATCCAATGGCGTTAAATGGAAATTTTAAAAGAAGGCACGTTGTAATTCGGCGATCAGTGGATGATTTGGGGCGGCCATTGCCGCCTGCCAACAGACATGAGGCCAAGCTGCCAAATCACCCTTAAAAGGAAGCCTGAGCAAAGGAGCTTATCTCAATGTGTTGGTCTTTCTCTGCTCCAGCACGTTTCACCATATGTACACAGAAGCAGGGGCCATGATCTCATACGTCTTTCCCGGGCCGTATTTGTCTTGGTGCTCTCTCTGCCTCTCTTGCTCTCTCTGTTTCATCACCGCTTCGGCCCCTTTGCTCCTCTGCTGCCCTACGTTTCTATTATGCTCCATAACAGGTTTGACATCTCCTATGAAAACACCTCCCGTTCTCGACAATTTCGAGATGGCACATTGACTCTTAAAATGTTATGATTAGCCGACATTGTTTGAGCTTTCCTTTGAGTAAAGCTGCTTAGGGGCAGCAGATAAAGCCATGTCGTAGTATAGTTATCTGCTACATTTCAATCCGTCTTTGTACCGTGACAGCTGAGATGATAGGCGGAGAGGAGAAGGCCAGGTGATCCTATCCTGCTATATTAATTTGAAGTTGAGCCTGTCATATTGTTTGTGAGATGGGACTGGAAAGCTCGAGCCCTGCTGCCCAGCCTCTTGATCAAACGAAACATAATACACCCAATGTTGAATTATTCTGCGTGCCAGGGTTATATTTGCTTTGGTGTTAAATCAGAGTCCTTCTGTTTCCTATTAAATAATAAAAAGCATACTGCTGTGTTCAGTAGAGGTGTCACAAAGGAGGCTTTGAATGGATGTGGCTTCTGGTTGCGTTCGCATCAGCTTGAAGCTCCACAGCAACAGCTTAGCCAGGCAGCACAGGAGCCCGTTTGAAATTACGACAGACCTCAGGCCCAAAGCAGTCCTTGAAAAGTCAGTGTGGATCAGAGCGGGTTCTTTTCAGACATTGGTTGGTCTTTAGAACCTACTGAGGGCTGTTGCTTGCACACATCTTTATTGAAAACGCATGTCTTCTGTGTCCTTTCCAGAGGCAACAATGGAAAACTGGACTAGTGGTGTTTCTTTTTTTCTTTAAATTTTGAATTTCACTTAAATACACATTGTTCCATTTTTGTTAAATTTAAAATATGTGTCATACTGTTGCTGACAACAATGCTAATCCAGAATATGTGTGTCAAAATACATATGTGTAAACAGTAAGGTTACCACGTGATCCGTGCGTGCACCCATGCAACTAATGCTCCACCTGTCGCCTGATGGAAAGGGCACATGTTACCCGGAGTAACACTGGAGGAATACTGTCTGGCTCTCCATGTTTGGTTCCAAAATAGCAACCCTTAGTCATCTGAGCTCTGTGTGTTTGCAAATACTAGATGCATAGGGGTTGTTCAGACTCAGCACATCTTTAGTTATTTATTGATTGGTTGATTTGGGCACTTCTTGTGTGTCCTGCTGAAATTTTTAAGGAATCATTAACTTGTTTGTAAAACGAAGATGTATATAAGTGAGGGGCAGAGATGATTAAATATACATGCCATTGCATCATCCTGAATTGAATTTTCCAAATTCGACTCTGTGGGTTGCAGTTAGAGTCGTGGACAATTTAGGCTGGAAGCTTGATGTGTGGCTTCTAACATTAAGGCAGAAGACAGCCTTTCCACTGCTGCTGTATAACACAACCTGCTTGTTTGCATCCCTACAGCTGGAGTTGTGAAAATAGAGTTGAAGAGAGATCTGTCAGTGTGCAGGAAGTTGATGGATTCATGACTTCTGCTAATGAGCCACTTTCAACTTTTAGTCAAAGTACATTCTGACACAAGTAGATCAGGGTGTAATGAAAAGATGGTGGATAGACTGAGGGGGAAATGCTGTAGTTTTTTGGTTTTGCTCGATGGCACAGTTACTTTGGGCGCTTGCTTTAAATGTAATATTATTACTCCCTTGTGTTATATACCTCCACGGTTGAAAACTTTTTCTCAGCTGAAACCTTTCCAACAATTATAAAAACGGATTTTTTTTTTTTTAATATACTCATCATAACTTATCATTTAAAAAAGATTTGGGTTGTCCACTGTCCATGCATCAACATGAGTAAATGGTGGCCTAAAGTGAATTCTAACATTAGTTTAAATGGCCTGTATTTATATAGCGCTTTACTAGTCCCTAAGGACCCCAAAGCGCTTTACATATCCAGTCATCCACCCATTCACACACTGGTGATGGCAAGCTACATTGTAGCCACAGCCACCCTGGCGCACTGACAGAGGCGAGGCTGCCGGACACTGGCGCCACCGGGCCCTCTGACCACCACCAGTAGGCAACGGGTGAAGTGTCTTGCCCAAGGACACAACGACCGAGACTGTCCAAGCCGGGGCTCGAACCGGCAACCTTCCGATTACAAGGCGAACTCCCAACTCTTGAGCCACGATCGCCCAAGTTTACACACATTTAACAGTGTATGTGGTCAGTGTATATACTGATGTGGACAGGTGACACAAGTACTTACATTCAGATGTTTATTCAAACTTACTTATTAATACCCAATTCAGAATAAGCAGTTCTAACTCAGAAAATAGATTCAGAAATCTCCTAATTAGTGTTTACTGATTGTAAGTAAATAAAGCTGTTAATGGTAAATGATCTGTTACACACAAAGTCCTTTTTTACTCTAAGAATTCAAAACGTCTTTTACTACAAGCCACATTAACACATCCACACACATATTCGTGCAGGGATTTAATTGGTGCCTTTAAGCACTTTCTAACTGTCACTCACACACACACACACACACACACACACACACACACACACACACACACACACACACACACACACACACACACTCCAATGAAGGGGTTCAGAGCAACCCTTAGTCAGAATCTTGCCCGAGGATTCAACATGCAAACTGGAGCCAGGCATCAATCCACTGACCCTCTGATTGGTGGACAAACCCTTTGTATCTCCAGAGCAGCAACCGCCCCCAGCAGTTGTTGTACATTAATTACAATCTAAATATATGTGTTGTGCCCTAGTTGATAGAGCTGTTTCAGTTCCCTGCCTGTCCTTTTTCTGGCTAAAAAAAACCAGCAGCTGCAATGTATAGGTGTGGATCATTTACACCAATCAGGCATAACTCTGTGACCACTGACAGGTGAAGTGAAGAAGACTGATTATCTCTGGTCCATGGGAGGAACAGTAGTGAACCAATGACAGGGTCATAGGCGGCCAAGGCTCAGTGATGTACATGGGGAGCGAAGGCTGGCCCGTGTGGTCCAGCCCAACAAATGAGCTGCCACAGAAAAAAGTTGATGCTGGTTCTGATAGAAAGGTCAGAATACACAGTGCATCACAATTTGTTGGATATCTGGCTGCATAGCTGCTGACCAGTCGGGGTACCCATTCTGACCCCTGTCTACTGCTGAAAGCACCAACAATGGGCATATGATCATCAGAACCAGAACAATGGAAAAAGGTGTCTCAGTAACTTATTTTGTTTTACATCACGTGGATGGACGTGTTCGTGTGGGTCACTTACCTGGGAAAACACCTGGCACCAGGATGCACTATGGGAAGAAATTTAGCCCCCAGAGGCACGTAGATGCTTTTGGTAATGTTCTGCTGCGAAACCTTGGTGTCCTGTGATTCATATAAATGTTACTTTGACATGTACCACCAACTTAAGCATTGCTGCAGACCATGTTCACCTTTCATGGTAACGGTATTCCCCGATGGCTTTCAGGAGTGTAATGTGGCCTGCCACAAAGCAAAAATGGTTTAGGAATGGTTTGAGGAGTGCAACAACAATGAGTTTGAGGTGTTGATTTGACCTCCAAATCAAGCATGTGTGGGATGTGCAGGACAAACAAGTCCGATCCATGTTGGCCCCACCTCGTAAGTTACAGGACTTAAAGGATCTGCTGCTAATATCTTGGTGCAGATACCACAGCACACCTTCAGGAGTCTAGTGGAGTCCATACCTCGACAGTTCAGGGCTGTTGTGGCAGGAAAAAGGGAGACCAACACAATATTAGGCATGTGTACGTTGCTCACTATAAGGTTTATAGGAAAGCAGTGCTGCAAGAATAACAGTTCTCCATAATAAATGTTTTCTTTTGTAATAAAATACTAAAAGTTTTGATGTGCAAATAACTCCAAATCTAACACAGATTATGTTCCCCATTCCTCACTGAGGTCCTCATTATTTACATCACATGCACTTTGACAGTTATTAGTCAAAAATTAGGACGTTATTGTGGGAAAACTCTTAAAGTTAATGGCATATTAGTTGTAAATGAAGGCAATAATATGTGTTTTGTAATCACTAATTAATATAAAAAGCTCCTGATATGCATGGTAATAAGCAACTAGTTAATGGTGAATAAGAGTAGATTAATATAAAGTGCTGCCAAAAATCATTCATTCAGGATAAGAAAAATTGGATCTGATGGGATAAAAACGCCGATCCACATGTCTGAAAATCAGGTATTTCCAGCCCGTGTAAAGCAGCATGAAAAGATGCAACATTTAACACGTGTATGGCAAAATAGGAGATGTTTTTAAAGATTGTGACAAATAACAGTTTGTGGCAGCCTAAATGTGTAGAGAATAAAAGAACTGGAGCCAGAGTTAATAAGAACTGGAACCGATTAACATGATAAAATCTGAACGATAGCCATAGTTACCATGGAGCTTATATAGATGAGAATGCCTGAAGTAAATGCATGCAAAACTGTGATACACTCATCACAATTTTGACTGCATTTGACAGAGTTTTTAAGTGCCTTTAGTTTGCATGCATGTGCGCGCACTTGTGTATTTGTGTGTTTCCCTGTTTTACGTGTGTGCATGCTCCCAGAGGGGAAACGGGCTGTGTGGGGTGTTATCTGCTTCTGCAGAGGGTGACAGCTAATCACCAACCCTGACAAACACTGGGGGAGAGGGGAGGGAAGAGAGAGGGCGAGATGACAAATGAAAGAGAGAGCGAGAGAGAGGGAGAGGAGATGGCGCTGGGCAGGGGGATTGGCATTTGAATTCCACTGAGTAACCACAGAGCGATTCGGATCCTGTCATCACATCCTCTGTATGAGTTTGGACCTGAGCTGGACAACCGTGCAGCCTCCCACCTAGCCCACTGATAACTAATAAACCCCCATCAGTAAAGGTACACATCGAGATAAGAGGCCGCTGAGAAAACATTGCGACAATTCTCGATGAGTTGAATAAATCTGTGTTTGCCAAGAATGTCAGCAGCAGCTTTGATCTCCTACCTGCTGCTTGCAAATTCCCAGCCTCGTGGAGAATCTGCAGAAAAGGTTCACGAGCTGTCTTTATTGCAAAGCAAGGCATCTTTTCAAGTGGTACCTTGTCTGCTGTAAAGACATTGCCATGCACTTACGGTATATGCTAACTCCGCCATTAATCGTATCCATCGTCATACGTTAAATGCACGTGTAGATAGGGGGCGTTTTTTGCCTTGCAGATGGGCTGATGCGCGCTGAGTTAGTGCGAGCTGCTGGTGTCGCCTGTTGACACAGAGATCAGAGGGCTGTGAGAGATGGAGAGATGCTGTCATGAGATGGCGGCAGGCAGGCTGCACTGGGAGAGGGGAAGAGAGACGAGACGAGGCGAGGCTGCTCTGGTTTTTCAAGGAAAATTTTAAAGAGGGATGGGGGGGTGTTTTTTCTGTCTGTTATCATTGTAGGTACACATACCCATTAAATATTTAGTAAATGCTAGAAGGTTACAAATCATAGCAAAATATCACATCACCAAATTTTCCAGTACGATTTGAATAGTCTTTGAATGTTTTCTTCTGGTGCAAATATCGACGTTAATGATGGCTCCGTTTGATTATGAAAGAAAAAGCAGGGCTGCCTGGTGGTCCGGTGGCTTCTGGACTTCCTGCCAAAGCCAGCGTGGGCGGCATTATTCGGACCAACTGGCGGCTGTCCGGGTAGCCGTGATGGGTGTCATGCTGGGGGCCTCCATACGGGTAGACCCTCATCTGCTCACAGTGTCACACCTCTCGCTGCTTTGCTCTCTCTATCTGACCCTGTCACCGAGGCACAGAGTGACAGATCCAGGCGGAGAGAAACCACGCAAGAGACAAGGGAGTGGGTGGCACATCCTTTTAGATACAGGCATAGCTGAAATCGTTGCTAAATAAAATCAAAGATAGCTGTCAGATGCTTTTACCGAGCACACTGGTTGAGAGCACGCAAATGGCACTATCAGTGAAGAAGTCAAAGGTCCACAGCTACTCGAGAATTGAGGTTGTCATTCACGTCTTTAAGAATACAGTGTAAGTGCTGTCTGTTTAACAGGCACAGCTCACTACCAGCTCTCATGCAGTACAGACCAGACATATAGCTGCATGTTGAGATTAATATCGTTTTTCCATGTTACCGCTTGTTGAGGTATATGGGAAGCAGCGTGAGGAGTTGGAGGGTTAATGTATCTTATCCACAGACCTACGGTGGTCTGGTGGTGGGTGACCGCCACACATCTGGATTTGAGGGCGTGCACATCTGCATCTGTGTACTTGTGCCGCATCGGCCGCTAATGACAGCTGGCATTTGGCCACTATCAGTGGATCGTTAATTAGTATTGAGAGGTTTGGGGGAGAAACACAGATTCCCCTCTATCTCTAAAACAGATGTGTTCTTGATCCGCTAACCTATCTAGGCTGAGCGCATGCACACAAATACACTCTCATGGACGCGTATCCTGTCCGTCCATAGCTTCCCTGACATATGGAGATAGTCTGTAAACAAGTGGCTCTCGGAGTAATATTGACAGCAATATCTATCACAACTTGGAATCAACAAACAACAAAACAACTCAGAGTTTAGAAAAATAAAAAGCATAAGTGAAAATAACAACAACAAGGTAAACAGCAGGGGCGTATGACGCACTCGGCTCACAGTTCAGTTTAGGATACAGGGATTAATGTTTGATGCATTCTGAATATTCTTCAGGATTAACTGAAAGCAAACAATGGCTTTTCCACCTCTTTCTCAAACAGAAATACAAACCTGCATTCTCCTAATGATGATTAATAATTTTCATTAGCGAATAATGTGCCAATTACTTTCTTAATTAGCAAATTTATCACTTGCTCTACAAGAATATAAACAACAACACTTAAATTTACAGTTCAGAGCCCCCAAGGTTATGCTGTGACATTTGAAGGGAAAGCAGAGAAATGTTCACACTTTTGAAAAAAGCGGTCATTGCTGCTGCTCACTTATCGCGATACTTGATTACCTTGTTGCAGATTTATTTTTATGCCTCAGTTTTAAAGGCTTCTTGTGGATTTTAAGTCAAACAAATACAATAGTACTATGTTCAATAAAGAAAAAGAACAAATGCCTGCACGCGAGGATTCCCCCAACACCTGACATCAAAGAGGAAAGAATAGCAACTCGAGTGTTTCTCCAGCGGACGAAGAGCAGGAATCAAATGATTTTCTGTTTATTTTCTAAAGCCAACCTTTAACAAATCTCTACAAACTCCCAGACACTGGAGTAAAACATTATTATAGCTCCCACTAATGTCAGAGCCTTTGTCTATTCATTTAATTGTAGCATACTTATCCTGATGGAATTGCTCTGTGACCTTTAGTATTTTTATTTCTTCAGCCCTTATATTTGCTAAGTGATGGTATTCTGCCTGATTAGCGCACCCTCGTCCCCCCAGACACACACACTCACTTACACACACAGTTTCAAAACACAATGTATTCACTCCCAGAACCCCACTCCCATTGTTCTGCTTTATAACACTGGGAAAGGAGCATCAGTCAAGTATATTAGCTGGATCCTATTACTGTCACCAGATTGCCTCTCTGAGCCATCTTAAAGAGCCCCCAGACAAAACTTCCTGTCATGTTAATCCAAGCTTTAATAAATAGAGGGATGTGTAACCATATTCAAATAGGGGCTTCCGTATTTATGCTGACAAAGAGAGACGGGCTATCATGAAATGACAGATGAAAGTGTTTTGCATGAAAAGGAGGAGGGGAAAAAAAGTTTTTATCGACGCTCATTCTCCCCCATTCTGGGGAGGAATGTCAAATTATTGAAATGGTCTTATAAAAAAGAAAAAAAAAGCGTAACCCTAATCTAAGTAAAACACTGCAGGTATTAGGGGTGGTGGCCATTGTGAGTGAAATTAATGCTATTCACTTGAGCCTAGCAGTTCATTTTATCCCTCTTGTTCACCTATTAATATCAAAGTACATAATACACACCTTGTCTCCTAAAAGAGATTTATGGATCGGACTCATGAACAGTCATTGAGCACTTTCACTAATTCATGGACACAAAATAGTCCATTGTTGAGATTTTATTTTCCGGCTGGTTATTAACACAATTAGTAAATGGCTTATTATGTGAGGCACTTCTGGCTGTGTCTTTTAGTTAAGCTGAAGCAGTCACAGGGCTACAGTGGAAGCCTTTTGCTTTCCTGAGTATACTCAAACACAACAAAGTGAACTAAAAGCGACCTCTCCCATTCAAGGCCACCTCTTAGATTCACATGTGAAGAAGAGCAGACACTATCACAGAGAAGGACAAGCACTCATTCAGACTAGGTTAATTTCTATCTAGTCATTTCTCCACTGGAGAAAAGAGCTCAGTTAAGCCGGCATTTCACAACTCCATATCAGTGGTGAAGAGATACCTTATTTCAATAATATGCCTATCAAAACTGTACGTAAGACCCTATCTTGCAAGTAACTTATTAGTGTAATAGTGTGTATTAAAAAAAATAGCAGGCCTCGTAACTAGGCCTGATATTCTTGTATAATCAAGCCCCATTTTATCTTAAAGACCTAATAGTACCATATTACCGCAATAGAGCTCTTGACTCTCAGACTACTGGCTTACTAATGGTTCCTCTGGTATTTAAAAGTAGAATGGAAGGCAGATCCTTCAGCTTTCAGGCCCCTTTTCTGTGAAACCAACTCCCAGTTTGGATTCGGGAGACTGAAAACCTCTCTTTTACTTTTAAGATTAGACCTTAAAAAACCTTCCTTTTTGACTAAGTATATAGTTAAGGCTGAATCAGGTGATCCGGTACCTTCGCTTATGTAACACACGATACTTTACCACTACTGAATGTAGAGAAAGTTAGGATCTTAGGCTTATGGCCTCTAGGAATCGACTAAGGAGCGAATGACACACAGCTAAAAGAACAGTCAACATTTATTCAAAACAAAACCAAAAACAGTCATTCAACAGTTCACAACAGTTCACAACAGTTCCAATTGTCCATATTTGTCAGTCTGTGTATTCAGTTTTAGAGTTCAGAGTTCAGTGTTCAGAGTTCTTTTCAGTCTTTTCAGTTCAGGTGTGTGAGTGTGTGTGTATAGTGTTAATGTTAGTAGTACTACCCGGGTAGTGTATTGTTCTGAGATCTCATAAGCTTATCTGTCAAGAAGTAACGCAGTTGTCACTTCTAAGTAGGCTGGAAATCTTTCCTGCATCGCAGCTGGGGATCCGGAATCCTGGCTCGCAACTTTAGACTCCAACAAAAAAAACCAACCTGCACAGGGCAGTGAACATATTTTACATGAATATCATATAACAACTTAATCAACACTAGTGACCAAATGTCTCTCACTCTTTGTATATAACGACTTAATGCAATCAATAATAAAATTAATCAAAGAACCTTAAAACAATTTCCACATCATACAAATTTAACTCAAATCTCATATTTTGTGAACAGCAGTCACATCAATCCAATGAATTGAGAGAATGTACATTACTGATGCACGAGGAAAGTGCAAAACGTGGTCGCAGTACTATTTAGCCAAAGACTGCTCATATTTATCATCTCATTACAATAAATAAAACTTACCTACTAGCTTCCAAAGAAATATTTCCGATTGGCTTAAAACATTCACAAGTGAAGAAATAAAAAGATAATACAGCACTTAAAAGGAACACATGAAATTTACATTATACTGAGCTAACGATTAGCTTGCTATGCTAGCGCAGTTAGTCAACTCACCGGAAATGAACAAAAAACACAAAAACAGAGGTACATCAGCATCAACAAAAAGTGTCCGCGTTTCCCAACAAGCGGAAAAGTAAAATCCAATTTGTGTCTTCACACACAATCCTTGTTCAAGAAAAAGGTTAAGGAAAAACTCTGTGAGTAGCTCCGACCAGCATACGTAGCCTTAGCGCTATTCTCCTTCTCTATAGTTCTCAACTCAAGTTCACAAGCACTAAACAATCTCATAGTGCCACCTACTGACATTCTTGGGGAACAGCAGTTCATTTTCATGAGGCAGATTTTAGGTGGGTTACACTTAGTTATGCTGCAATCCATAGCTTTCACATGACATCAGAGCTACTGGGACATCCCGACCTTGAGGGCAAAAGCAGCACTGCAGTTCTTTGGCCTATAGCCATCCTTTGAACATCTTTGAGTTTAACTTAAATGCCAGATAGTTGCTGTGCTCAGTTACACCAATCAGCATCAGAATGTTGTAGGGTAGGGCACCAACATGTGAACAAACCTCTCCTGAGTCTGCATTACACGCCAGATCGCACCAACCGCTGTTTCTCCACAACAACCCAGGCTGTCAGTGGTGGCTCATTTAAGCGGTAGGAATGGTTGACCTGACAGGCGAATATATGTGGTCATCTTTACAAATGAATAGTACTGGAGCTTTTCTGGCCCTACACTGTAAAAGTCCAAGTAAACAAAACGTAAGATTTATCTGTGGTAGTTTTAAGCTAGCTGTTTTGTTGTTGTGACTTGGCTCTGTATAAATAAAACTGAACTGAAACTAAATTTAATTGACTCTGAGTTAAAGTCTAACAGGCCTATACTCAATATTAGTAAATGTTGTTAAGTATGCTGCAGTTACATTTAGAATAAAGCTTTAAGAAACAGAGGTTTTGCTGCCTCACTGCAGTTTAGCCCAGTTATGAAATATTGATACCAGTTTTATTCGTATTCCTTCTAGTTTGCACTATGCAGACAATTAGATAAAGATCTTATCAGCAAGCAAGGTGAAAAGTTTCTCAGACAGTTTTTCTGTCAGTCACTGAGGCATGTCACTGGCATATTACCTGCATGCTAATTCTGACTAGTGCTAAAAGTTGGAATGGTTCGAAATACTCTTTTAGCAACACAGTGAGCCTGATTTAAGCAACTGGATCTGCGTAGGTGGCATTTATAATAGAGTTTTAAAACAGGCTCTTTATGTTTGAAAATGAATGGGAATGGGGCTTCTAAGAAAGGTGCTGAAAAAAGGTTTAATCATTGGTAGCTGCTTTTATGTTGGCATAAACTGTCTGCACACCTTTACTGCTTCTGCAATGAAAACCGAGAGAGCAACAGCAAAAACTTTAAGAGGGACAGTAAAAGGGACGTTGGCTGAATATTTGAATTCCAAAATATAGTAAATAATGAAATGAAATATCAGCAACAAGACGGCAAATGGAATATGGGAAAAGTTTTTGAAGTGAATGAACTTATTATGTATTCAAATGCATTTAATAGAAGTTGTGTACCCTAATGCCACTTCAATCCTTTTCATCTTCTGCAATCTCCTCATATTAAGTCCAGTTAAACAAACCTCTCCCCGGCCATGTCTTTAACCTTTTTGCAATGTGTTTTCACTCATCCTCCCTAAACTATACTGCATCCTCTGACCTTTCCACACCCTCTGGTCAAAGGTGCTCCGAGCTATATATTTACAAGAAGGAGGGGGGAAAAGGGGGGTGCAGAATGTCAAACTTGTTTTGTGTGTTTGTTTGTGCCTTTGTCCATGTGTGTGTCTGCTAAAAGAGGAATCTGATTGGCTTTCTAGGAGGAAGGACATCATTTTAAATAAGTCCTCAATGTTAAACTGTTTGCTGTAGGGCTTAGGGATTGCTCACCTCTCCAAATACTATTTTAGCTTGAAAGCATAATATTTCCCAGCCTGAGCTTTCACATGGGAGAAAGAGGGAGGGCCCTGGTGCAGCAGTTTCATGGAGGTGGCTTGCAGGCATACTCCATTCTGACAGAATGAGGAGGCACTCTGCAAGAGTGTGGCGGAGAGGAAAGGGGCCCTATTAATAAAATGACTCCATAATGGGTAGTTCCCTGCAGCTTGGCAAAGGAAGACAGGCGGATTGATGGACGAGACCAAGTCCTACTTCCTCAAGCATACTGAGCTCAAGTGTGTGGACATGCCTCTGTGAGGCCAAACAGAGGGCCAGACCGAGCAATATACCGAACTTTAGTTGACACAGGAAGGAAGAACCTGAGGTTTCCTTCTGTGTAATGGGGTCACAGTGGCTGTTTTAAATGAGAAACACACAGCTTTTAAGACCAGTCTGAAAGCTGACTTTTATCCTTCATGAAATGTTGAGGCTATTTTCCATATAATACAATCTGCTCAGTATCACAGATGGTTGGTTTGGAGGGTGGACGTCGAAAGAATGTTCCTTAATTGTAGGTAAACAAGACTCCCTGGGTGACAGTGTTATGTTTCTGTAGTGCATAATTGGGATTACTTAAGAATAAAACATTGTTTTGTATAGAAATTTGGTTCAATTACAAGAACAGGGTGTCAGAGTATGACTCATTGTTACCTCCATCGTTTTTTTCTGTGGGAGCCTAGATGTGTGGAGTTGTGCTAATAAAATATTTTTGTGGCACAACAGTGCTACAGTCTGCTCTAACAATACAGCAGCCTCCTGAAGGCATCACTCCATCATCCTTTTATTACATTTCTTTGTAACAGTACATTGATTAGAGTGGCCTCAGCATGACTGTCTTTTTAATTGTGTATTTGCTGATCTGAAAGCTGCTCAGAGCTCCGTGGTAGGATCTGTTCTAACCATTTCAACAATGCTCTAAGGCATTCTCGACACACAAAGCAAAGTTCATTGTTCGAATATACATCAGTTTGTATCACCATAGCGACCTCCTTGGATGCTGAGCAGGGGACCTCATAAATATGTAATCCTGACAGATTTGAGGAATTGTCCTCCTCAACTGTTTCTCTCAAGCCATTTTGTTAATGTCAACAAGAGGGAAAGTTAGTGGAATAAGCAGTGACAATGCGCCAGTGGTGTATATCATTAATAATTACATACACAAGAATTTCTGTGGAATAAATGCTGAAAAACACAAATCCGTCTGTTGCTTCTGTTTTTCAGCAGTGGATATAAAAATAATAGATGAAGCGTGTATACTGCCAGCTAGTTTCCTTTGTGGAGCTCTGTGGTTGCGTCACACTGTGTATTATACAGAATATAGTGTAACAGGTAAGACTTTGTATTTGCCAATCAAACGTGATTGATTCTGATTAATATGTTACACTTCTAGGGCAGCCTTGCAGCACCTTGTGTTTTCTGTCCAGTAACAAAGTATTTGTCCCTTTAAATCTGTGCAAATTGGCATTTCTTAAATTTTTATTTATTTATTTTCAAAAGAGTTAAGGAATAAAGTTTTGCTGGGGGAAACTATGAAACAGACATATTTACTTAAAAGAAAAAAGAGAGAGAAATATGGTAGACAGAGCAGACAGCAGATAAGCTTCTCTTCACCCCGACATCGCTGTGCTTTTTCTATCTGTATGTGTGTGATGTGTGTGTTAAGTTTGCACTCTAGCCGTGCATTTTTATCACTTCTGCGGAGGGTTGCCACTCATCCATTATAATAAGGAATATTCCTTTTGGGAAAGAAAAAGGTTGCGTTCCAGATTAAACATAGCTGGCCTGGCCCCTGGCTCGTTGGACGCTGAAAGAATAGCTCGTCCATCTCGGCTCACGCTTAAGAACGCTGTCCCTTTTGCCACCTTGTGTAATTGCAAGAGCTTATGGGGAGCTAAAATTTTGCCCTCTGCTCCTCGTTAAACTACCACTTGTAAAAGCGCTCAAGCGTGGATGCAGCACACTGCAGCTCAACGTTCCCAGACAATGATATAGATTTCCTCTACAAAAGAACAATTGAAAGGGTTGTCACAAATTTGTCTATTGTCACTGGTCGCTATCATTTCTCTGTTAATTGCCATCATTGTAATAGAATATTAGATGCACTACTGCGAGGGGAGTGTTGATGAAGGGGCAGCGCGAGCTGAGTTTTTCTCCTCGACCATGACCTTATCTGTCACAGCGGTAATGATAATAATGATGTGATACATCACTGATCGATGGAGGGATTTCTTTTTTGCCCCCTTTACCCACCCGGCTGCAAGGCTGTGCTGCAGGTTCGGCTACAAGCAGCTGTCCCTAGAAATAGGAGGGAGTCGGCCCTTTAGTCAGAAACACTTGAGAAAAATGGATGCTTGCCAGCAAGACAGCTTAAACCAGGGTTCTACTTATGAAAAGCGCTTTTACTGTAGGGTATATTGAGGGCCAAACCTGTTCACATGATCTGTATTTATTGCTTTGAGTTGTGCCAATAGAAAATTGGCACTGTGATATTTTTTTTGTAATCGAGGCATTTGTAGCAGGATTTTTTTCATGCTGAATTGGCCACAAATGATTTTGAGCATCACCTGGTAAACTGATGCAAATAGCCCAGTCGGTGCTTTGGTGTTGGCAGCGTGAGCACAAATCCCAGTAATCCTTGACACCAAAACTGACACCAAAATTGCCTAATAACTACACACAGCTCAATTCTTTCCACTCAGATAAAAATGAAGTTCACAGCAAGTGTAATAAAAGCAAGAAAAGAAACCACTGTGTATCCCAGTGCAGCCAGCACAAAGCCGCACCAGGTGCCAGTACAAAGACAGACACAACAAAAGGATAGGCACAGCCTACTCTCAGGTCACTATCTGTGGCTCAGGCCTTCGTTCCTTTGGCATCAGATATGATCTATATCAGTGTCACCCCCAAATTGCAGGAAAGCTCCTCTAGCCTTCAGCCATGAGCTGAATGTAAATGTGCATTTGACACCTATCTAAATAGCTGTCATAATTCATTTCCAGAGCTCTTAAATCTCCCCCTGTCACCTGGCACCTCTGCTGTTTTCCTGTCCAAAAACAGAGCACATTAGCCTTTATTGATGTGTTTGTCCTTTGATACATAATTCATCATTCAACCACATTTTTCTTTTTTTTCTAGAATTAGCATGTATTTTTCTGTGCTTGTTCAAACATATGGATTGACACAGACAAAGAGGTTGTACTTGGTGTGAGTTTGAACCTTGTGCTATATGTCAGAAAAGGTCTCTTTTTCACGGCTTATTGAAGCAGAGTGATATAGAGCTTTACCGTCATGTTACTCCAAAGATGACTTACCTTCAGTGGTCACGACAATAGAGAAAAAAAATAGTTTCACAGACAGAACTTGGAGCAAAAAAGTCTTTTAACTTCAACCAAAAGGCATGCTGTAGATAAAACCTTCAGAGGTGCATTAAATACTGCGTAAACACTACTAATCAATCAAAGCACACAACCTGTAAAGGACACCAAATATTTCCTCTGGTTCTCCAGAACTCAGAGGAGGATGCTAGTCTTCTAGCATTTGCATTGATTAGTTGTTTGACAACACAGTGAATGCGTAAAAGCTCCCAGTGCACCAATTAATGTGCGATCTGTTGGTCAATGCCTTTAAAGCCCAGGCAGAAGTTCTTTCACATGACTTATGAACAATTTGTAATAGCAACAGTGTAAGAGCTTGCACAATGGGATTCAGAAAGAGGAAAGGGCTCTAGTATGAAATCACTACCTTCTTTCTGTGTATTGCTAGTAAGCCAACACTTGACATACACTTCTGCTGGCCCTTTGTTAGAGGTTATTTGGTTCAGATGTGTTTGCTGCAGGTTCAGTTAAAGAGCTGCCCGGCCTCTCGCCCGCTGACTGCCTTCCAGCAGCCTCTTCTTAAGCGGTCATGGACTGTTCCAGTGCATATACCACAGTGAAATAGACTTTTGCTCTTTTCTTCATTGTCACAAAAGGCCAGGCACTTCGCTGGAGTTCCCATTCCCTTTTTACATAGTGATAAGACAGCCATTATCCTTTGAACCTTTCTTTTCACTGTGCCAGGAGAAAAGGAAGAGTGAAAGAGAAGGAGGAGGAGGACAGAGAAAGATTTCTTCCCTGAGGTGAGCCTGGCCTCACCTCTGTGTGGCGGGCTTTTTTTTGTGAGCAGTGAAGAGGTCCTTAACCTTCTATCAGATGGAGGCACACAGTTGTGTTCTGCTTGAATAACTACATTGAAAAGCCCTGAAGCACGGGAGATGGTTCTATAGACTCTGCAAGTGGCATAGAGAGAGAGAGAGAGAGAGAGAGAGAGAGAGAGAGAGAGGGGAGGGTGTATAGTATGACCTGCTGGAGTGTGACCCTCACATGATGTGCACATTCTTTGTTAAAGTGCCCATCAGTGCTTCACTGTGAATCTGTGTTCTTTGTTGGATGGGTCTCGCTGACAGGATGGTCCTTCTCTAATAATGTCACAACAACACAGTTCACACATTTATGTAATACACTTCCTTTAATAGACCTCACTTCATTTTACAAAGTAGCAGTCTTTCTGCTCTCAGGTTGTAAATGGCTTTATGGTGGCAATACTATCAATATTAGAGTGCAGATATCTGAATGTCAAACTGCATGAAGGGCTCGTGGTGGCTGATGGCTGATGAAACTGCGGGCCACTTGTTTATACAGCACCACATGACAACACAACCCACCGCAGTGCTCAAGACAGCAAGAGGAAAGACGTATGTTATTCACCTTATTGTAGCCGAGATTGTTAGAGTTAACTAAAATGACACAAAAAACCAAAAACTATGTGTGGAAAAAATAGTTAATGGGGGAAGAAAAAAACTGAACTTAAAAACATGAGAGCTAACTGAAATTCCACTGTCTACCGATAAAAAGATAACTCAAATTAAAAAGTGCAAGATGTCTCTTTAAGTTTTAATGTTGGTCTATTTATTGAGATGTCTACATGACTATGCTTAGGCTGTCTTCAAAAAGCACTGTATTTGCATTTTTATTTCTGGATGTTTGACATAAACTCTCCAAATTATACAGTCAGCGTAATAAAAACTAAAATGAAACATTTTGTAACAATAAAAACTAAACGGAAACAACTAAAACTACTTTGGAATTTGAAATGACACTGAAAACAAAAACGTATTAAATGAAAACTAATTAAATAATGCAAAACTGTAATAACTCATCCAGACTTACAGGTGAGTTTTGTTTTCTTTTTTTCTTTGTCTTTTCCTTCCTCCTTCTTCTTCTTCTGCTTTTTTTTTTTTTTTTTTTTTTAACTATTTCCCAAGTTCTTAAACAGAGCAAAGAACTTTTAACACAGCTTCTCCAAACATCCCAGTTTGATCTTGGACACAGAAAATCAATTATTCCATAAGCACCAAAATGACCAACATCAGCATTATTAGCTCTCTGATGCTAACAGTCAGTTGTGTATCCTTTGCTGGATAACAGCCTGTAGGCATTTGTTGTGGTTTACAACAAGTCTCCCAGCCCATTCTTCTTCTGATGAGTCTCTCAATCTCTCCCAGATTTGATGGTCCTCTGGTATGGATCTTGGTCTTCAGTCAGCCCATTGATTTTCAGTGGGATTCAAGTCAGGGCTTTGCACAGGCCAGTCTGTAACATTCACTTTGGTCTTCTGGAAGTATTTCTTCACTAAAAGTGGCATATGTTTTGGGTCATTGTTGCGTTGGAAGACAAAGTGACGACCAAGACTCACTTTTGCTGCTGACTGCTTGAGATTTTCTTTTGAAATCTTCTTTCTTCGTGGTTCCTTCGTGCTTGACGAGCTCCAGACGCACTGAAGCATCCACACAACATAATACTCCCACCCTGTGTTTTACTGGGTCTCTCTGGCCAAACAGCTCTACCCATATGGAAAAGAAATAGTAAAACCATATATGATTTACTCATGAAAGTGGCCACTTTCATGAGTAAATCATATATAAATCATATAAGGCTTACATGATTTACCTTCAGTATGGCTTGAAGGCGTCTCTTCTGCAGAAGCTGAGTTTTTCTTACTCTCTAACCTCACAGCCCATCCCTGTGCAGGGTTCTAGTGATTGTCTTCTTGAGACTACTGTTCCTGACTTGGCTAAGTCATTTACTAGTGTCTTGTTCTGGGGTGTTTAGACACATCTCTCAGTAGTTTTCTTTCCAAACTTTTTGAAATCTTTCACTTGCTAATCTCTGCCAGGCTTGTTCTGTACTGTGTGGCTCTCTTTGAATTTCTTGATGATACTTCTCGCTCCAGTTCTTGACAGTTAGAAACGCTGTGATAATTTTGTATGTCCATCTCCTGGTTTGTGACCATCAACAATTAATTTTCTCAAGTCTAAACTAATTTATTTCATTTTTGGCATTATGCTTTCTCAAGTGACAGCTCAAATCAAATACAGAACACAGGTTTTTGTTCTGTGTATAAATTGGAAGAGAAGCCTCAGTTTTAACTTGATTTTACAAGCTTTGACCATTACACAGCTAAAGCAAATCATTATAGACCAGTGGTTTGTTTCTATGGCTCAAAAAAGGTCAGTTTTTCAGGGGGCTAATAATATTGACCCTGGTAATTTTTCTTTTCTGAAATAATTCTGTTGTTGTTTGCAAATAGAAAAAAATCATGCTCTCTAAAGACAATATTTTTAGAAATGCTATGAGGAAAATTTGTTTCTCTGTTAAAAAAGCAGCTGGGAAAACTTTGATTAAAAATTTAAATTTCAAAGGGACTAATAATTTGTCTTCATCTGTAAACCAAGTTATTTGTTTGCCATGACTGTTGTTGGTGCTCTTTCTGTTCTCCTCTACTCTGTCTTTTCTTATACCACATGGACAAAGTATGGAGTGACTTTGTCTATGTGTTTTTAGTGTTTTCTGTCTCATTGTCACAGGTATATAATATCATGCACCTAGCCATGTCTTTACAAACATTTGTGAAAGAATGGGTTATTCTAAAAAGCTTGCTGAATTAAAGCGTGATACTACCAAGATTCCATGATCAACAGCTGAATAAAAATTACAGATCTGAGGCACATACTGTATATATTTCGCCCATGCACTGCTGGCTCAATAACTGCAGAGTTCCACACCACAGCTGCCATTAACATCAGCACAAATACGTGGCATAGGTTTCCATTGCTGAGCGGCTTCTATAGGTATAATCTGTAAGTGCCCTAGTAGTTTTTCCTATGTAGTGTAACCCTTTTCACCAACTGGTCAAGCCAGATGGATGAAACTCCCTTAAATTGAGTCCACCAGAGGTCTTTTCCTATTAGGAGAAAGTTCTTCCTCCCTACTGTCGCCAAGTTTTTGGTCATGTGGATGTAATGTCATTCACACTGTATGCATATGTTTGAACTCTCTGATATTGTAGGGTCTGTAGGGTCTTAATGTTAATTTATGTTGTGTTATTTTGCTTTAAAATACAATGCTATTCTATTTAATGTTTTGGGAAGTTCTATGTGCCATGTTTCTATGTGCCTGTATTTCTTTAAGTGTCAAATAAATATGCCATTTTTGTTTGCACTTCTACTGATGCATGGACTAGTGACTCTGTTGGCTCTTCCAGTATCACTGACATTAGATGACAGAAGTCAAATGCTATAAATTTCTGTCTCCCATGTAAATGATCACAGGCTGTCAGCCACGCTTGTCAAATTAAACGTTTACCATAGTTGGTAAACATGCCATTCCATCTTTGCTCTGCAATGCAGCTTTCACGCTGTCAAATGCTTAGGCATTAGAAACTCTTTCTGGTGCTACAAGCTGAATTCCAGCTACAGAAATGGACCAAATTGGAGTTTTCTCACCTCTTGTTTTCAGTACGGTGTAGACACTAAACAGTCTACAAGTTTCTTTGGGTTCTTTAAACCTAGCCAGTGGACTGCAGCCATTAGCACTTATGGGTTGCAGTTTCCCAGTTTCCTCTCACTTTAATGTGATTTTGATTAGATCGGCTGGAATGAGACAGACGTTAGGTTTGGTGACATTTTAAATGTCTGTTTAGAAAACTGTTGCTGCAGGTGATGTTGCCCGGCAGCTGTTTATTTGTACTCCCCCTGTAATATTTTCCCGCCACACAGTCATCAGATAGCACATTTTTCAGAGACACTGCAAACTTCATTATTATTATTTTTTACCCTTTTGTGTTGACAAAGAGAAATAGTCCAGGGAAAATAATAACTTTGTTAGTGATTGTATAAAAGTGCCAGCTCAAGTACCAGCAGCTCTGCTGAATTTATACCCACACTTGAGCATTTCCTGACAGTACTTAAGATAGACTGCCTGTCTAACCTTTGTCCTCTTTGTAAAGACTTGAGCAAGCGATTATTATTTTAGAAAGTGAGTGTGAAATGCCTGCCTGCCATTTTAAACAATATCACCCCTTGCACAAGTTCCACGTTTTAATTCAAGATTCTTCACTTGCCATGTCTCTCTCTTGCAATGACTCTGGCTTAACTTAACCACACGTAACATCCATTGTTTTGTTCTGTCACAGCTGTTGTTTATCACTAATTTGCAGAAGTGATGCAACTCTGTAGGATTTAATAAGCCCTACCTTTCCGCAACATTTACCTGCAGGCTCTGCCTGCCTTCCTTTTCAGGTAGTCTGGCAAACAGCAATTCAGGTGCTCAGGCACTGGGTGTGTGTATAAGTTACTTGAGGATTCACATCAGTATTGCTTGCTAAATTTGACAATTTGGAAATAATTTAGGGAGGAGCAAATCAAGTGCCTGTGAGCCATACAGTGAGTAACTTGGCCCTACAAGCTGTGCCAACGTCTTGTGTGCCAAATGTGTGGCAAGAGGGTGGCACGAACAGCGTGCCAGCGCTAGTCTGCCTGGCTGCCAGGCACTTCTCTTTATCCAATCAGACAGTTCGGTTTGAGTGAGACCCCCTATTCTTGTCTCTTCCCATCTCCTCTCGAAGCTTTGTAACCCTCCCGTGAAAAGCACAGATGCACACTTGCACACTATTAAGCCTCCTCAGTACAGTTACACTTACCTATAGACCATAACCAGGGAGTGAATGGTGCAGAGTGCTCCCTCTTTTTGTTTCTGTCTGCTGCTGCTGCTGCTGCTGCTCTCTACTCCTCCATCTTTTTTTTCTTTTCTTCTTTTTTTTCTTAGACAACATCACAGGCTAAATGAGCATGCCTCAGTCTGTTTTTTAAGCATTTCATCAGCATTATAGAAAGAAGAGTGTGTCTAGAGATCTGTTTTTCGGGGATGTGTGAAAAAAAATTCTGCCTGTCTGTGTGTGGCTTTATTGGACATGATGAAGGATGATATTATGGTGGATGCTGCTGCTGCTGCTGCTGCTGCTGGGGCTCTGAGATGAGGAAGGATCACATTTGTCTCACACCCGCTTAGTATAATGTGTCTATCTGTCCCTCTCCACAAGACTGGACATCAGTGTTCATCAAAATAAACATATTGTCAACACTGTTTTTCTTCTTCTTCTTTCTTTCTTTTTTCTTCTGGTAGTTTTTGTTAATTTTTCTCCCATTGCTGCTCTTCACATATTTGCCACATCTAATCCAGAAAACACGTAACGCCACTGTGATTGCATGGATTTCTTTATCGCTGAAATTCTAATCTATAGATGGACACGGAAGTGGTAACCCGACAACACAGCGTGAACTCTGATTTATTATGTGGGAGAGGGGTGCTGGGGAAGAAATCAGTGTAAAGGAGCGAAAATAAATATTCTAAGAGCAATTACTGCGAGTAGACGAGCTGCGATTCAATAGGGAGAAGGTGATGCGAGGTACTTGCCGAAAAGATTAAGCTAATGTCGGCACTCCTCTTATGTCTTCCAGGTTGATGATGCCATGCTTATGTTTGATAAGACTACTAACAGACATAGAGGTAAGTGCACAGCTTCTGTTCCCCCTTTCCTGATGTTTTTTTCCCCCTCTGTCTTTCCGAAAGGTGAGAAAATAGTCATTTTATGTCCTTTCCCCATGAGATAACACAGAACAGTTCCATTTCACATGATATTAGGTGTGCCATCTGTTCAACAATGGGAGCGTGTCAAAGTAATCAATAAGCTGGTACGGTGTTTAGAATGTTTGAGCATTAGATGGAGAGTGTGTGTGTGTCTGCGATGATGCTGGTGTGAGTGTTTCAGAGAGGTGCTTAAAGGGTGTAAAGATTGCGAGATGGTGGGTGCTGTGCAGTCAGATAACAGCATCAGATAAGACCCAGGAGAAGCACTGACTTTATCGCTTTATCTCATCAGCTCCTTATCTGAGATGAGGGGGGACATTTCTCTCTCAAGCAGAAGGACTTTCCAAAGACAGGTTTCCTCCCTGCACCACAATGCGGCGTCGGCGTATTTAAGCCAAGCGACACTCTTTTAGGCCCCGACTTAACCACAGGCAGACACGTATATAGGCCTGTCACTTATCCTCAAAACTGTGCGATGGTTGGTATTGCTGCCTCACACAGGTACGCTAAAGGAACTTTTTAGGAGACAGACTGTCCCTGGCTGTTTATGCCTGTATGTATCATTGTGTGCGTGAGCAGTCGACAGGCGCTGACAGGTATTTCCACAAGAAAAAGGAGCAGACACTGCTGTGTTTGTCACGCCAGTCAGCTCACTTGTAGGCAGAGCTGGCATCACAACCCTCTCACTCAGCTGGGCTGAGCATATAGATGTAAATATTTGTTTGCAGCGAAGAAGTCGTCCCCTCAAAGTGTATAAATGTTTAAGTGCAGTGTTCTGGGATCGAAAGCAGTTATTGTTTTGCGAGTGAGCTCTGTCTTTGGTTTTTAAGCTATATCCGTGTGTGAGTGCTGTGGAGGCAAACTCTTTTGAGTCTGGTAAACAGTTTCTAAGTGTGAAACATGTGAACTATAGTGGAAGTGATCTATGGCTTTGAGGGGATTTTGATCTGTAGTGACAGAACCCAGTGTGAGGTCTGCTTTGAGACGAAGGCTTTTCTCACGCTCTCTCTTATTTCTTGCTCTTCTCTCTCCTGTCTGCTGCACCGCCAGCCCTCTGTGAAAGGGGCTGGGCGCCATGCTTGGAGAGTGTGTTAGGCGTTTGCCTTTGGGCAGCAAAATGCCCTTCAAATGAAGACAGTGATGGAGAAACAGCCTCCTTGGCAATTTTTCTGATGACAGCAGGCATATTTATATTGAGTGTGACACGGAGACAGGCGTCAGGTGCAGTTCTTCCTGCGGTTGCTGTTTTGTCTAAGTAGCGTTTTGATTATTTGTTCTAGTGGGAATTTGACACGGTAGATATTTGCTTTTTTTCATCTTGAGGGAAAAAAAACAAAAAAAGCACAACAGGTCTTTCAGATGAATGGCGCAGAATATTACAAACCTCTAAGAAGTTATTCACCAGAGCCATTAATGTGACTGGTCATATTTTTATTTGCTATATTTACTTGAACATTGGGAGGTTATACTGTAAAAAGAAAAATGCTATTTTTACTACTTAAAACCTTTTAAAGGTGCTCTTTTACTGCTGCGCAACAGCAAAGGTTCAGATGGCCTCATTTGAATGTCATTTCTGTAGCTTTTTTGTTTTTCTCCCTAAACATTTCTTACCTAAGGTCAGTGCTGTATATTGCTGTATAATGTGATGTTTTTTTTTTTTTTTTGGAAGAGCTTATTGTGTTTGAGATGCATGATCGACACTTGATTGTGAGTGTTTTCTTTGGGGCTGTGGTGAATTGGATAGAGGACAAACGTCACACTTCACTAGTAGCAGCATTGTCCTTCAGACGGTCCTGCGAGCCTGGCGAAACGACAACCAGAGGAGACATTCTCTACCCTTCTCGTTTCTACCTTTTCTTTTTTTTTTTCCTTTTTACTCTCTATCTCTCCCGGTCATTCAGTCTTATTCGTTTTTCCTTTTCTTCTATCCAGTCACACTATTTCTGTCCCCAAACCATCTCCCATTCTGGCCTGTCTTCGCCATCTCTAGTCTTTCTCCTTCTGTCTCTCCTGTTAGAGGACACTCGCTGTAAGCAAAGCTCCTCACAAAGGCACACGCTGCACACCATCTCCTTGGCATTTAAAGGAGTAGAATACAGCCAATTGTGTTGGAAATTGAACTCTCTAAAGCCTCCCTTCCCGCTGCAGCAGTTCATTGTGGGTGAGTTCAGTGTCTTTGCTGAGCGGCTTGGGCTGTCCAGAGGTTGATGCCAGAGGGCGCCTATTGTTCCATGTTCTACTGCAGTGTCCCCCCCCCACCACCACCACCACCCCACCCTCACCGACTCCTGCTCCGCCTCCCTACAACCTTCCCCTTTTTTTTCTCCTGACATTCATTTTGTGACAGAGAGGAGAATTTCAGGGCATTATTTCACAAGATATTTTTAACTTTTCTTGTTTATGGGTGGTTTATTCGGTTGTGCAGGAGGTCCAGCAAACAGTGCCTTTGCTCCAAAACACAGACTGGGGACAGGGCCATGAGCACAGCAGTCACAGACTACACATACCAGTCATCATTTCCAGCCCCCTCAACATGCCTTCACATGCCAAAATTGGATGACAAGACAAGCTATATGGGTGGGAAATAAAAGCTTTTGGTATAGCCCTGAGTCAAAAATCGTTCTGTCATCCCTTTACCTCCTCCCGTCCCACTGGCTGACATATGATCTATGATCTCAAATGTGATTTTCACTGTCAAACACAATTGGCAGTGCCATGAAGAGTGTTACAGGGGTGCAGAAAAATGGCATCTGTAAAGGGATGGGATTGAGAGCATGATGAAAGAGTGGCAAATATCATTATCCGCCAAAGCATTGGGGTTTAATTTGTGAGTTACAAGTTACAGTAGATGATAAATTAATTCTTTGTCTTGTTACTCGTAAGCGTCCCTTATTAAGTGCTACTCTACCACACCGTAATTAGCCCTGCTTCTCCACCACAGTAGCACTCTCATTGTACCCCACGTATAATTCAAAAAGTACCTTGTACAAGGTGAAAATATTTAGCATAGATATTATTCACGAGCAGCTTCCCAGCATCACTCTTACTACACACAAATCAAAACAAGAACCACACGCACAACAGAAATTAGAGCAATGCAATTCCGATGCTAAAATATACTTGCAAGTTTCACGGATGATGATTATGATAATGATGATGATGATGATGACAGATCAAGCAGTCCAGCACGGCACAGTCTCCATGGCAACTTGATCTGGTCACGATAAAAGCTTGGCTGCAAGCACCAATAGGAAAAGTGCATTTTTAATTATTGCTGCTTCCCATGGCGAAGCATGGGGTTTTTTGTTGTTTGTTTGTTTTTGTTTTTTGTTTTTTTGATGACCTGAAGAAGAATTACCAAATCTAAACATCAAGCTTGGTGTCAATACAGTAGCTGAGATATCATCTCACTTTCTGTTTGGCTGCTTCGCTCCAATTTCTATTGGCTGCAACAAACAAACTGTTTGAAAATTTAAACCAGTATAGTAAGTTGGTTTTTTTTGTTTGGTTGTTTGTTTGTTTTTTGCCTGTCGCGTTTGGATCTTTAGCCATCAGATTTATTGTCTGAAGGCCAAGAAAGATGCCTAGCGGATTTACTTTACCAAGTGGCTCATCATGGTCTTGCCATATTGGTCCATTTGATTGCCCTTTATTATTATTATGTATTTATTTTATTTTATTTTCTGTTGTTACAGATGGGACAGACATGACTGTGGGATAGAACAGTGAGAAAGAAAGAATAAAAGAAAGAGAGGGTGAGAAAGAAAAACAGAGGGGAGAAGAGATAGTGAGAAAGGGAGGAAGAAAAAAAAATACCTGGATCACCCGTCGAGAGAAGAAAAAACAGAAGAGAAAACAAACAAAAAAAGAGCAACATAATAAACACAACACCATCATAATAAACTAGCTAACAGTAAATAACAGTAGATACTTAAATGTTATTAATGAAATGTTATTGTGCAGCACGCAAGATCGACAGCGCGCAATGTGCTTTGAGGTAGCAGCCAAGAAAGATGTAGTTTGTGTCTGTGAACACCCGTGTGTGTACACCTGTGTGCACACCTGTGTGGATCAGCACGCTTGTATTCAAAAGGTTTCTCCATGTAACGTGCGGAGGGCGGTGAAAGAGGCGAAGCAGCGCTACGGGAGGAAACTAGAGTCACAACTCCAACAGAGTGACTCTAGGAGCCTGTGGCGGGGACTAAGGACAATAACGGACTATAAAGCACCAACAACCGGTATGACGAACGCGGCCGTGACTCTGGCAGACGAGCTGAACACTTTCTATGCTCGCTTCGAGGCTGCAGCTAAGGTCTCCAACAATGCTAGTGTTAGCGGCGCTAACGGCTGCAGACAGGAAGATACTGCCAGCACCGGAAACGTGCTCGTCATCTCCGAGCATGAAGTAAGGAGAGCCTTCAAAAGAGTGAACACCAGGAAAGCAGCAGGACCAGACGGCATCCCAGGTCGTATCCTCAGAGACTGCGCATACCAGCTAGCTCCTGTGTTCACTGAGATATTCAACATCTCTTTATCTCAGTCGGTGATCCCCACATGCTTCAAAGAGTCCATCATTGTTCCTGTCCCAAGAAACCCCACCCTGCTTCTCTCAATGACTATCGCCCTGTAGCCCTCACCTCAGTAGTGATAAAGTGCTTTGAACGCCTGGTCAGAGACTTCATCATTTCTTCACTACCAGACACACTGGACCCACTACAGTTCGCTTACCGTCCAAATCGTTCCACAGACGATGCCATCTCTCATCTCCTCCACACATCACTCACTCACTTGGACACTAGAAGGGGGAATTATGTTAAAATGCTCTTCATAGACTACAGCTCTGCATTTAACACCATAATTCCCTCCACACTCACCACCAAGCTGGAGCATCTGGGACTCAGCTCATCTATGTGTCAGTGGATCTCCAACTTCCTAACTGGCAGACCACAGGCAGTAAGGATGGGCGGACATGTCTCAGCCTCCACCACTCTCAGCACTGGAGCCCCCCAGGGGTGTGTTCTGAGCCCCCTGCTGTACTCTTTGTACACATATGACTGTGTGGCCACTACCAGCTCCACCACCATCATCAAGTTTGCTGACGACACCGTCGTGGTGGGCCTGATCTCTGATAACAACGAGACGGCCTACCTGAAGGAGATTAGGAATCTGGAGAACTGGTGCCAGAGGAACAACCTCCTTCTAAACATCAGTAAGACAAAGGAGCTGATAGTGGACTTCAGCACTAAGCAGGAGAGGAACTACCAGACCCCCGTCATCAACGAGTTCCCAGTGGAGAGAGTGGACAGCTTCAAATACCTCGGAGTTCACATCACGCAGGACCTGTCATGGTCCTGTCACATCAACACCGTGGTGAAAAAGGCCCGACAGCGTCTCTACCACCTCAGACGCTTGAGAGAATTCCAACTGCCCTCCAAGGTGCTCAGGAACTTTTACTCGTGCACCATAGAGAGCATCCTGGCGGGAAACATCTTAACCTGGTTCGGGAACAGCACCATGCAGGACAGACGAGCTCTACAGAGGGTTGTGCGGTCAGCTGAGCGCACCATCCGCTCCGAGCTCCCTGACCTGCACTCAATCTACAGCAGGCGGTGCCGGACCAAGGCCAGGAAGATCGTGAAGGACCTCAGCCATCCCAACAACAGACTGTTCTCTCTGCTGAGGTCAGGAAAGCGATTCCGCTCCCTGAAGACCAACACAGAGAGACTGAGGAGGAGCTTCTTCCCGCAGGCGATACGGTCTCTCAATCACACCACCACACAGTACTGACCCACACATATGGTTCTTACACACACACACTGGACTTTCTGGACATTGTTTTTGCACACATTGTTTTTTTGCACAACACTGGTCACTATATTCTTCATTTCCGGTTAATACTTGTACAGCTGCTGTTATTGTGTATATATTTATTTATATTTAGATTTCTTCATACATTCTTATATAGTTCTATATTGTGTATTTTGTTGTACAGTTATTTTATTTTCAACTTGAATTTATATATTTTATCTTATTCCTTCCCAGTTAAATTTACCCTTCATTCTAATTTGTGTTGTACAGTTATTTCATTTTTAACCTTAATTTATATTTTATTCCTTCTTAGTTAAATTTACCCTTTTTAATTTTTCATATTTATTTCCTATCTTATTCATAGCCTTTTCCTTTTTTGTTTTCTTTAGGTCACGAGCAGTTGTCCAAGCATTTCACTACATATCGTACTGTGTATGACTGTGTACGTGACAAATAAAATTTGAATTTGAATTTGAATTTAACGATGTGCTAGGGAGTGTGGGGAGCCATAGCCCCGTCCCCCAGGGCGTGAAGCAGGTATGAAGGAGAGGAGGTGTAGTAAGTTCTGTGAGGCTCTGAAAGAAGATCACTTCCACCAATTTTGGTCATGACTGGAATCATTTGCTACCTGAATGTGTTCAAAGTTTCAGTTAAATCCAGAATGGCAGTCTCGTCTATTAGGTTGGCATGGGGGAGGTAACTTGTGTCAGCCTTGATCTGTGATGCTTTTGCTTTTCTTTGGCACCTACTAGCAATCATTTGTGCTTCCAAGCAAGGTCATAATCAAGTGGCAACTTAGGGTTAGCTTTGGACTTGACTTTATGAAAGGAATCAGATGGAGTGTAGTCTTTAAAAATCTGCTTTATGCTTCCAGAGTTAAATGTATATTGTAAACACAACCTCAACTTTGACCTGTTCTTGCTGCAGGAGTGCCCGAACCACAGAAACAAGAAACGAGTGAAAAGAAAGTCTTATGTGGCCACCTGTATTTGTCTTCAAAAGTAAAACAGCGCCCATAAATGCCCATGTTTTAAAAAAAACTGCTTTGCAGCACAGATAAGAATTTTTACAGTCTGGTACTAAAGCTAACTTCCCCCTTTATAGCAACTGTCCAATAACTCACCCATAAAACTTTATTAAGGCTCAAAGTTAGGGATGTGGCTGCATTGACTGACAGAACACAGGCTGCTGACTCATACAGTTGTGTCAGGCAACTGTCTGCTAGGCTCCACATCCAATCAATGAACTGGAGCTTTTGATTATGTTTGTAGTTTTTACCTCTTTTGGAGATTGTTTACTGTAATTATCTGGCAAATAATATGTATGATGTGTCAAGTATGTCAACTCATCCAAGAGTCAGTCTGCAGTCTATGGCTGGATAGGTGCTAACCAAGCTTGCTAGCATTAGCTAATAACTTAGCAACCCTCTTGTCCAAAAATGGTAAGTTATGGCTCCAAGAAACAAGGATGGCAATGATTCTAATGTTGAGGCCTTAAAATGGGGCTTCACAAACCTTCACGGTGGTTACGTCTATTGATTATATACAGTATACAGTCTTGAGCGAGTAACTGAGGTCACATAGTTAAAGAAAAAAATTGCTAAATGTTTTGATTGACCTCAAAGGTCACTAGGATGTTAGGAAGGATTTAAGAAGCCTAAAAAGGCAGCAGCTGCACTCAGAACATCTTAATCCATTTGCAGTAAGCTATTTAACTATGCAATGGTGGATGTTGCTGTGATTATGCTATGATGTTACAAAAGTTTGTTTTAGATCATATACCATCTTATTTCCTGTAGGCTCTATAAATGTGGAAAACATGATGGGGAAAAAACTGAATTCATTACTAGTATAGAACTGAAAATAAAATAAAATAAAACAGACCACAAGTCATAAAAGTAAAACGAAATGGTTGTCACGTTGACATGGTTCTTTGCCCTCTTGTTCACTCATATTTTTTCGTGCTGCTGAAGAGATAATCCACTTTAACCTCTGTCTTTATTAAAGCTTTCAGAGTCTGTTACAGACGTAAAATTAATTAATGATAATCCTAAAGACTGGAAATGCAGCGGTGCTTAAAAAATGAGGATGTAACTAAAGCAAACTGAGTTAACTTCACCTCAAAAATTTGAATGTTTATTTTTGGAGCACTTTTCTAAACCTAATTGCAGAGTGCTTCACTCCTTGCAGCAACCTCACACCAAGCAGATTTTACTGTAGTAGGATGTCCATAGTTGGTTTACTAACGGTTCTTGATGAATCTTCCAAATAAGCGAGCATATGGGAGCAAAGGATAGAAAATGCATCTGTAATTTGTAAGACGATCGGCAGTGTTTGTGCTAGTCTTCTATTTTTGTAAATAATCAGACAGTGTTTCACTGTGGTTCTGCCTAAATAATGGTCCTGGTCATGCCACACATACTGCTACATTTCAAATGCTAATCCAAGCAACAGTGACCATCCTGGGAGTGGGAAAAATTCCATCTGCTGATGTGTCTGTCCAGTTGTTGTCTGGAAAATCTACTTGAGTAAGGTATTGTCTTTAGTCCCGAAACATGTAGAGGAAGGTAGCAACTGTTTGCTCCTCCTGTCATATGCCAGAATGCCCCGAGCATAGAATGGGGCACATTTGTGTACTTTGATTCATTTGGTTTCAGTTGTTTCCAGTCCCTGTATAACCTTGGTAAAAGCTTAGTTCATATTGTCAACAAAAAGTCAGACTTGTCCCAGGTGGGTGTTGGTCTCCACCAGGGCTGCCTTTTGTCAAAGATTCTGGTCTTCGTTTTTTATGAACAGAATTTCTAGGTACAGCAAAGGGGTGGATGGTGTCTGATTCACTGGACTCAGGATCTTGACTCTGCTTTTTGCAGATATGTGGTTTTGTTGGCCTTCATCAGGCAGTGACTGAGAGCTTGCACTCGGGTGCTTTGCAGCTGAGTGCGAATGAAAATTAGCACCTCAAAGTCTTAGCCAATGGTTCTCAGCCAGAAAAGGATGGAGTGCCCGCTCCAGGTCAGTTACTGCTCCAAGTGGAGGTTTAAGTATCTTGGGGTCTTGTTTGCAAGTGAGGAGAGAGTGGAGCAAGCCACTGACAGACAGACAGATTGAATATGCTGTACCGTACCGATCAGTTATAGTGAAAAGAACCCTGAGGATCAAAGTAGTCTAAAGCTGTCAATTTACAGGTTGATCTATGTTTCGACGCTCACCCATGGTTATCAGCTCTGGGTAGTGACTGAAAGAATAAGATACAAGCAGTGGAAATTAGTTTCCTATGTAGCTGAGCTTTAGTAATTTGGGAGGGACTTAGAATGGAGACACTTCACTGAAAGGAGCCAACTGAAGTGGCACCATTATCTGACCATGATGCCTCCTTGACAACTCCTAGGTGAGGCATTTCAGGCATAACTAAATTGCCCCAATGCTTACCTAGAGACAATGGAGCTCTGGGCTGGCTGGTCCTGTGATTACTTCAGTTATTTTATATTGAGTCATAATGACCCCAGCATAGCCCAACAATAAGACAACCACCTATGAGCAAGCACTTGGTGTCAAACTTAAATGCTAACTTAAAAGTAAACACATAGTGAGTGAAAACAGTGTACAAACAGTGCATCATGGGAATCCCCCCAGCAGGCTAGGCCTATTGCAGTGTAACTATGAGAGGGTTTAGGGTCACTTTAGCAAAATGTTTTAAGCCTAATCTTAAAAATACTAAAAGTTTCTGTCTCCCAAATCCAATCTGGGAGCTGGTTCCACAGAAGAAGGGCCTGAAAGCTGAAGGCTCTGTGTCCCATTTTACTTTTAAATGCCCTAGGAAACACAAGTAAGTTTTGAGAGAGAAGTGCTCTGTGACTGCAGGCTGATCAGGCACTATAAGGTCTTTAAGATAAAATGGGGCCTGATTATTCAAGAAGGAGAAACCAATAAGGGAGAAATGTGCTCTCGCTTTCTAGTTCCTGTTAGCAGCTGGCTGCAAAATTTTGGACTCAACTCAGGGTTTTTCAGGAAGTTTTTGGGATAGCCTGATGGTAATAAATTACAATAGTCCAGCCTAGAAGTCATAAATTGATTAAAAAGAACATACAGCTGTCTCTAATTGGTATTCCAAATTTCAGACCTTTTACCTTGTAATTCTGGGAGCTGAAAGGTAAAGAATATGATTGATGAAGAAGATGCATTGAAAAAGGAAGAAGTACTAGATGCCTTTGAGGCTTCGCTGCTTGGTCCCCAATTAGACTCTTACAATTCTAAGTAGTTCATTAATTGGGTCACAGTGAGTTTGTTTCCTGTGTGCAACATCTCAACTGCTAAAAAAGCAGCGTCAGCCAAGCAGCTATCGTCAAGTTTTTGTTCTCCTGCAAATCTTTAGATAATACCTCTGAGTTAAAATATTCGCAGGTGACACCATATCTATTTTGGGCGATACATGCATTCTCCCTCACCTTTTTAATTACATCACTAAGAAAGATGATGAAATCCTAGTGTAACTTTCTTTCATATTGTTTTACAATAGTTTGGAACCAGACAGCACCCATTAGTGTAGCTTTATAATGACTGTGTGACTGATTGTAAGCCAAATTCCTTCTTTATTTGTATGATGCAAGTAATAGTAATGTGCAACAGTCTTGGGGACCAGGATAAAGAAATGGGAGGCTGGATTGTTTTAGTCACAAGGCTGCTTTGTATGAGAGAGCCACAGTGAGCGAGGCACGTATTAGAAGCCATGTTCCTGGAGAAGAAGGGGATTCTTGGTGTTTGTATGTGGAAAGGGCCAATGCTGTGTGAATTTATGTATAGCCCCCTTTTTCTATGGGCTTAAAGGGCTGGTTTTCTTCTTGGCAGACGAACAGAAGGCTGCATTGTGTGTGTCTGTAATCTCTTTACCTGGATTGGCAGCAAAGCTAGCAAGTGTAGCTCCCAGTGTGGAATTGGCACTGAGGAGTCAATGTCACACTGAGCGAGCTGCCTTCCAAACAAACAAAAAACTGGTTGTGTCTCAGTGAGACTGTGTGTGGATGACAGCGTGCACCTTTTTTTTCTTCTTCTTTTTTTTCAATTTGTGTGTCTTTGTACTTTTTATAGGTGAGTTTTGCAGCTCCCGCATAAACAATATAGAGAGAATGCCCAAGACGGTCCAACATTCGAAGCATCGTATTATTATTTAGTGGTTGTGTCGGGCTTTTTTGTGTGTCTGCTTGGCGCAGTTTCAAACCTGCGCTTTGTAGAGCAAAAGTCTTTGCCCCAGGATACAGAAGCTCATATATAACAAAAGCTTGAGTGGTATTAGGTGTCATTATACACCAACAATTTGACATAAATTTGCCTCTCCCACCTCACTTGGTGAGAAGAAAAAAATAATTGGCCTCATTATCTTTCATCTCTTTGGCACATTACATTAATTATTTTATACAAAGCCTGCCAGTTAGAGTCCTGTAACCTGGGAAGCAGAGCTGCGCCTCCACAGGTTAACTGTAGCTCACTGAAAAGCCCCAGTGCTTGACGTCACCACAATGCCTCATCAGCCACCGGTGCTAGGGATTGAACATGGCCGACTGAGCAGAGGATGTCTGTCTGCAAAGTGATTGCTGGCTCATTGACTGAGTGGGAGAGGAGGGGGAAAGGGGAGTGGGGAAAGGGAACAAGTACAGTTAGAGAAGAAATGGAAAGGAGAAGAAGAGGGTGGAAAGAAAGGGGGACCGAGGACAAGAAAAGCAGGAAAAGTAGAATAAAGGCACGGTGAGGGCGAAAGAGAGAAGTAAATAAAGAAAAAGGAGAGTAGCTCAGCGGCTCAGTGGGAAGCCTCCCCCTGCTGGCTCCTCAGGCTGGAAGCTGCTGCCGATGGCTTCAAAAGAGCGCCAGGCAGTCTAGGCCTCTGCTTCTAGCAATTAGAGATCACTCCAGCGGATACCTCCTGGCCAGCCTGCAAATCCCTCAAAAATACCCTCTGATTACTACTGTATGACACAGGCTGTTTACCAAATGGATCTAGCACTGCTGAGAGTGAGGGCTGATAATGCCTTCTTTTGTTCAGGCAAGAGAGGGAGCGGGGTCATTTAAGTTTTAAAGATGGCGCTTCTGCGAATAATTCAGACATTCATTTCTGCCAACAAAGGAGAGTTAACCAGTTCTTTAATTTCTTATTAAATTGCTTTGCAAACAAGTTGTCCAATGCTCATTTTTTTCTTCTTTTCTTTTCTTTCTTTCTTTTTTTGATACAATAAAACCTATTTGGACGCAACTAAAATAACTGTCTTCCCAGTTAACAAGGGTCAGGTGTTTGGAATGGCCGGCGTTCTCCCCTCCTTTTAAACAGCTAGCTCATGGCTGCCTCCACAGACGTCGTGGTGTTTACAAATCGCAGCTCCTCTGTGCCGTGACAACTGTATAGCGGCTCAGATGCAGAGCAGAGCAATCAGCAGCTGTGCCTGATTTCACTGATTGACACTGAGCTCACATCAAGTGGAGTCAGATATTCCTGCACTTTATTTTTTTTCTCCTGCATTGCTTCAGCCTTCCAACATGAGCAGACAGATTCCTTGTTGCATTCTCTCACCTTGACAGACCTGATATTAGCGATTAGTGTGAATGTCATTTAAATGGCAGAGCTAATCATACACTCTGGGTCTACCTCCACCGGAGGGCCCCTCGCCTTGGCCTAATCACAGTGACAAAGGAAATGATGTGTTTAGCCACTCTTAATAACTGCTCCAGCTCATCAGCTCCTAGGCGAGCCGGCTTTATGACCAACCTGTGTCTCACTAGGGAGGAGCAGTATAAAGTATGGAGCCTGGCCTCTGGCCCCGCTGCTTCCTCTTAAAGCTCTTTGTTGTGATCCACATCCTGACATCAGAGACCCAACACACTCACCTTGAAATGAGCACCGAGAATCACAGTACAGTCGCACAGTTGTTGTGTATATTTCTGCCAGTAATTCGCAACAAGCACAATATGACGTACCTAAGAGACTGGTGATTAAATGGTAGAGAATCTTTCTCTTGCTGTTACGTGTTTGTTTTTTGTTGATTATTGCTAACATCCACCCTTCTACCCATTTCACTGTAGTCATTTATGTGTTTTAGGCTTCACAGTGCTTCACAGACCCGATGGGTTTGGTTTTAAGTTAAAGTCCGCACTGCTGGCCCTGCATGGCCGCTGCAAGAGGAAGAAGGATGAAGGCAGGAGATTGTGAGAGAAAGCCTGGGGTTTTAATCTCTTCCCCATGTTTATCTCACCACCAGGAGACAAACCATGTGCCATTAAAACATCAGCTACTCCCACTGGTTAGCTGCGCGGCCGCACCTCTGAAGACATTTGAAGGGCAAAATAAAAGCGTTGGCGGGGAAAAAAGTGTAGAACAACACATTTATGATTGAGAGGCATGCTCTGGTTTTTTGCATGTATTTTAAAGCTGTATAGATTGTGAAAACATCCATCCATCCATTCGCTTCTGCTTATCCTTTTCAGGGTCGCGGGGGGCGCTGGAGCCTATCCCAAATGTTGCAGGGCGAGAGGCGGGGTACACCCTGGACAGGTCGCCAGTCTGTCACAGGGCAAACACACAGAGACAGACAACCATCCGCGCTCACATTCACTCCCAGAATTCCCCCTATGGGCAATTTGGATTAATCAATTAACCTATTGTGAAAACATGTATTTATTTATTTATTTGTTCACCCCTGTGCATCTACAGGAGAGTTCAGTGTGCACACAGTGACTCCACTGCAGCATGTGTGATATAAATTCTCTGTGTTAAAAGCCGAGAAGAACTTATATGAACAAAAAAAATAAGCAAACATATTCGGTCTCAGCTGCTATGGGGAATCAGTCTCTTCAGGAAATGAAAATGCCAGCTTGGAATTGTCATCATATTGAGAGTTAGCCAACCTTTGACCTTGTAATACCCCCTCAGCTTCTCTATTTGTGACCTGCTGGATGCTCTTAGAAAGTGAAACCATCAGGGAGGATCTACTGCTCACATCATCATTCTCTGAACACCTAATAGTGGATTTACCAAGGTTAAACCTCCTGTGAGATTGCAGCCACCGTGACCTGGAATACTGAGTTTACATCCCCTCACACACAAATGCACACACACCCACACATACACTCACTCAAAGACATAAAATGTAAGGCATTCACAGACACACAGGAATACAAGTACAATTTACACAAACTTGTTCACTTGAATCTGGATAATATGCAGCTGTTACAAAGTACCAAAATCAAGATGTTTAAAAAAGAAAGAGACGTGCACAGAAATGCAGGAATACTCTTGATGTTCATGAGACTGTTATAGAGACAGACTAGGGAAGTGGTAGCCTCCCTCTGCATTGTCCCCCTGTATTTACAGCCTGATTGGTGCCTACCCAGGCATCTTACAGCTGAGCGCACCACTTGAGGGAATTAACTAAGTGTCTGCTATGCAGTGTTAGTAAAATATGTCGCTTCAAGTCTTTGCAGGAATTTTAAAAACATGCTGATCACATGGGCATGGTTTTGGAAGCAGTCACACCTACAGACGCACTGCAGAAACACTGGCAGTCCTTAGAAGTTGTGTGTAGTAACTTATTTTGAACAATTTTTCTGCAAACAATTTAAGTGATGATGATGATGAGGTGTTCGCTTGAAATTAGAAATTACATGAAACTAAAAGAGTAATTTCCTTTTATTTCACCAGACAATTAGCTGGCAGTTTATGTTTATTAAATAAGGAAGGGTTATTTTAAACAGATAGGATATTAACTTACTAGAGACTAGAGACACACTATTTAAAGGAATTTGCTGGTATCTCACTGTCAAACAAGCAGTAAAAAAAAATCACTTATCAGCCCTATTTTTTCTCCATATCTTCAATATAAGCTATCAAATTCCATCACAAAAGGGCACCAGAAAACTTCCAATCACATCTCATCACAACTTCTTTGTAGTTTTTTTTTCCTCCTTTAGTTGTCCCTCTCAAGTGTGATGGTGGTCAGAATACACCAACCCACATTGAAAATCACAATCAGCTGCTGAGCCACAGCAATCACTTCTCACAGAAGAGATTGCGAGCTGAATTAGATTACATCACCTCCAGTCCAGGCATCTAATCTTAGATTAAAGAGATGAAAAAGGAAAACGGAACAATCTCTGGTTTCTTTGTTGCATTTTTCCCCCATTTTCTTCTCATCCTTTTTGCGCTTTCAGGGTCAAACTGAGTGTCTTATGTCATTTTAAGTGTTTAACAAACATGCCAGCCATCCCCCATTTCAAAGCCTGGCTCCCCACACCTTCACTTGCATGCTGTTGTGATGTCTAATGTGTATTTGACCAACTTTTTTACCACGTTGGCCCTCCACGCTGCTGATTGGCCTCCCACAGCCCTGCTGGTTTACCACTTAAACAGTTGTAGGAGTCTTTTTTTTTTCTTTTTTTTGAAGTGGAAACGCTTTTTTACAGAGGCAGCCAAGACAATCATAGCACTGCGGGATACATCCTGCCACTGACTCGTTTTTAAAAAAAATTTTTTGTTTTGCCAGACAAGATAGACTCGCCGATGTGCTCCTGCTTTTTTTTCCCTCTTCTTTTCTGTGCAGAGCAGTAAAATGCAGCAAAAAGAGCAATTTTGTCTGCCGTCATGAACAATGAAGCATCTTTAATAACAAACAAATCAGAAGGAGCACATGGCGTCTGTCCCCATATTAATCAGCAGCCTTCACGCTGCTCCATGTGTTTGCGAGAGCTGGGGGGTTGACAGGCCCGAAAATGACACAGAAACACACTTAAGCCATTTTATGACCATTACTTGTGGCAGACGATAAAGACGCCTTTGGATAATGGCGAGATCCTTTACATGACTAAAGTGATGAGAGATGTATTTATCATCCCGCATCACGCAGCTGCTGCGATGACCCGCAATGGTGTTGCGCATCTGTGTGTGTGTGTGTGTGCGATAGTGTAAGTGTGTGTGTGTGTGCCTCCACCCTGTTATAAGGGTTGCCTAGTCAAGCGTAAGTGTCAGGGTGGAGATGCCTGGCTCATTAGGTACCATGGCAGAATAATGTATGAACAGCGCTTGCAAATGTTCACACAGGTAGAGAGACGGAGCAAGAGGGAAAAGAGGGGGAGGCAGCCATTGTTCTTTCTTTCTCTCTCTCTCCTGTCTTTTCTGTCTCTCCCCGCTGCATCCTCCTCCTCCTTCTTCTCTTCCTCCTCTTCGTTCTCCGCTGCCAGTTTCTTCTTTGTGTGTGTGCACGTCAGGGGGATATTTAGGCTCCTCGGTCACATTACGCCCTGCTTTTTGATGCAGAGCCGCCACTCGATGGGTTTAAACCATTTATTCATAGATTGATTAATTTATTTATTGGTTTATTTAATTCAATTCATCGCGTCTTGCATGATGCTTGTTTTGTGGCTCTGTTGCTCGATTGACAGGTTGCCAGTCATGGTAAGATTCCATATCCCATCGGCGTCATGCAGCAGCACGTTGCTAATTGAGTTGAATGCGTAGCTCGTCTCTCCTCAGTGAATCCATCTGTCGCCGTCTTGTCATCAGTTTGTTCGCACTTGACAGGTTCCAAGTCTGTCTTTGTGTGTTTAACTGTGCGCCTCTGTGTAGGTGAGCTGTGTGTGTGTGTGTGTGTTCTTTTTTCTTTTTTTTGCAAGGTAG
Organism: Astatotilapia calliptera; assembly: GCF_964374335.1. NCBI lineage: Eukaryota > Metazoa > Chordata > Actinopteri > Cichliformes > Cichlidae > Astatotilapia > Astatotilapia calliptera. Next base: position 9,279,800 of record NC_137431.1, on the reverse strand, counting down.
TGTGTAAGTGCTGCAATGCCTTGTAAAATGGGTGGCTGCCCATTCTCTGTATTATGTGCCTTGCCCTGCTGTATAGTCCCACAGAGAGCAGGCCCACACACTCTTTATGTGACATTGTCCACTACACACTCATTTATGCACATGCAGGCAAATGCAACACCTCACATCGCACAGCCCACAATCATTTGAACTAAATGTGAATTTGTGGTTCTGCGGATTATTTATTTTTTACTCTTTGGCTTTTTGGTAAAAGTCACTGCTGCATGACCTTTGACCTGTTAGCTCTTCCGCATCTGATGAAGGGATTAAGAAGTCTTTCTCCCAGTTGCCTTTTTCATATTTCGAGAGATATGAAGGGGAAAAGCTTTTCTGTGTTTGTTTACATGTTCGTTCATGTACACATCACATGGCGGTGTAAATGTGCGCCTTTCGGGCTTGATCTATATTGGGCTGATGCTGAAAGAGACTGAACTTAAAAGGGAGTGTATCCGTGTGATGTGTTCTCTCTATCAGTAGATAGATGACGTCTACGCTGTGTTTTACCGCCTCACCTTCATCACTGTCTTTCATCGCCGCTGCCAGCCCCTGTCTGCTCCCCACTCTGTTCTCTCAAAGGTGTGTGCATGTGCGAGACAGATAGAGAGACACAAAGAGAACGCAAGCGTGTGCAAGGAGGAGAAGTTGTGCGTCGCTGTGTATGCTGATGGCACTTCACACAGCAGCGTGTGTCCTGGCTTTGATACAGTACAAGTATGCTGTAAGAGTAGGGCGAATGAAGACAGTGTTTGAAAAAGGAGGTTCGCTGTGCTCCTCTGTCAGCGTGCTCTGGGAGGGATTCTGTCTCGAGGAGAGCCTTAAATATCTTGTAGGCCCTGAGTGTTTCTCGATAGCTGTAAAGACAGCTTTACTGTCTGCTTTTGTGTCTGTGCTTGTTTTTCGCTCTGTTTGTGTAACTGGATCATGTGGGAATCAGTTGTTCAGTACTACAAACGAGCACCACCCTCATCATCAATCCTGCCTTTCATGTTTTATGAACTTTATGAAATACTCTGACGTGTCAAGCAATTCAGCCCACTGACATACTGTACATTCGCTGTGTACCTGCTGTGACTAAAGTATGTGTATACATGTAAATCGCCACATCAACACAATACACTTTACAGTTTGATAGATATCTAGGCGTGCGTAAAGCATTATAAGTGGAGCGCATATATTTCATACCTGAAATTCTTGTGGTAAGCATATTTTCTGCCTGATTGCATTTGTTTGTGCCATATCAAAAATATGTTTGCAACGCTGACTCTATATAAAAGACTGCTGTAACATCACGATCCTTGATATACGTTATTATATGTTGATATATGAGTTTGATTTACTTCTTGGGGTTTGCAGAGCCCCCATGTCTACTTGTCTTCTGTGTTTCCATCTGTATGTATGTGTGCCAAAGTAAACTTCCTGTTATACTTTGAAGGTTAGTTTTCTCATATCTCTTACTGTGTTTTTACTTCCTGCTTTTATTCATTCTTCTGACGTTTTAAATGTACCCACTTTCTTGTTTTTCAGAATAAAGCTCATCTCTAGTTTTTTGAGTTTATATGTCAGCATTTTAGTCTTCTCTGAAATTTTGCATGATATATATGTAAAGATGGTTTCTGCATCTTTAAGTTTATGCAGTAGTGTTTTGTGCACCATCGTTTTGATGTTCAGGCACCAGTAATTACTATATTTGCATGACATGATGGAGTGTCATTTATCAGCTAATGCTGATGCTAATGTTTAGCAAGCTACATGGCTAAAGAGTCCCTCACACAAGAGTAAAACTATAACAGTAACCTCCGTGTGACTAGAAAAAAAATCTGTGGTTTCTCAGTGATGGCACCGATTTATTTGTCAACTCTCTAAGTACTGAATGCAACTGACTGCAATCACTCTGAGATAGATTGGTAACAAAGGTTTGCAAACAGTTGCAATCTAATTTATGAACAAAGACAGGTTGCCAAAACATTGCTATCAATCTAAATGAGTTTGTGCTAATGAGTAACTTGCACTGCATCTCTTTGCAATAGGGGACTGGACTCTACCGGTTGCCAACTGGTTGCATTCTGTTTATAACCTTATATAGATCAATGTTACAAAGCACCTGTTTCATTTTACAGTTAAACTGTCATCACACATACCTATTAATTAGTGGTAACTAACTAGTAAGGTTGATAGATTGTTTCGAGTACTGTGCTTCTCACCCATTGTCATTTTTTGTCAAAAGTCTTAACAAAATCAAAACACCTTGGCATAATTCACCAGATATATAGCTGTTAAAAGTGGGAAGCAATTCACAGTCTGAAAACTTTATATGTCAGGCTTTTAAAAAATGCTTTTAAATGTGGTTCATTTTAACATGGGAAACTATGGGGTTTGGAGCCGGCCTCAACTGGCCACTCCAGGAAGTGTGGTTTTCAACCTCAGATGCTGCCATTTGGTTTGCAATCCACTTCTATTTCACTCCTTTTGAACTAACTAATTGTGTATGAGAAGAGTTGAGACACCAAGACTCATTTTTTCCCCTTTGTTAAAACATATGTTCAAAAGTGACGAACTTAAACATAGGTACTATGAGTAAAATATGTATCCATCCATCCAGAATAAATGTGTGCCACACTGGGATTGATTGGTTTTGTTGGAAAGGAAACAGATTTTCCTCAAAATGTAACTGAGAATATGCTTTGGCTGTGCATGAATACAATTTTTAAACAGACAGAGCTGCATTGTGAATTTATGTTAATTTGATGTATTCAGATGTTTGGGAAGATGTTAGATGTTTTAAGTAGGAGTTGGTGAGGCATTTGACACGAGTTGGCTCAATCGCCTGACACCTCATAGTGTACACGCACGTGCACGCATGTGCATATTCACGCGTACACCCGCGCATACATACCTTCTTCCGAGCCGCCACTGTTGAAGAGCAGTTGCATCAAAGGCAGCTGTCTCTTATCTCACTTTATCTCCATCATCTTACTCCAGCTTACTCGTTCTCGCCTCTGTCACTTCACACATTTTTTTCTTCTGCTCATTCCCTTGTGCTTCTCCTTCTTTGTTTCCCGCTCATTCACTTTCTCACCTTTGCTTCTCTCTGCTCTGCCTACCTGCCAGGGAGATTCTCCTCCGAAGAGAACTGATGTTTTTTATTTTATATTCATCTACTATTTCTGGAGAGTTCACTTTTCTCTTCTTTCTTTTTTTGAAATGCCGCTTCAAAGGATCCATATCACAGGTTCTTCTGTGTCCAACAGCCTACGAAACCTAGTCCCACCTCCCCCACCTCCACCTCCACCCCCACCCAATCCATCAGACAGAAGCAAGCAGCCTCACCGACTCCTGCCTCATTTCTCATAAATTAGTCTTACCTCTCACACACTTTCCTTTTGTTTCTTGCTCTTACTCATTCCATTCTCCCCATGCCCTCTCCCGCCTTCCATCTCTCTCTGGTCCTCACATTTCATTTTTCTTCCTACAAATGCCACACAGCAGTCCCTTAAGAAATGTCATTTCTGTCTTCTCCTTTTGTTCTGTAATTTCTCCGTGTCCCTCCTTTTCTCTTGGGGATTCATTTATCGTTGGCTGTTCTTCTGTCTCCAGCTCTCTGATCTCTCTGTCTCCTTCTCTATGTATGTCTCTCCGTCTTTGTCTCCGACACTCCCCCGCTCACTTTCTCTCGCTACTTCTCCTTTCCCTCTCTCCACACACAAATAATTCATTATAACTCTAGAATGTAATGCTATCACAAATTTGAGGTGATTGCACAGTATTTCTGCCAAATTCTAGTGTTAATGATGACACAGTAGAGGACAAATCAGTGAAGTAGAGTAAGGACCGTGTCTTTGGGAAGCCAGCGGCACGGAGCACTTCGCAGTCAGGTGCCCCTGCAATGAGTGCCAGGGGCGTGCCGAGCATGCTTTGGTATTTTCGTGGCCAGGTGCGACGAGCACACCTGCGGTGCACTTGGACCCAGTGTGGGCTCAGAAAGAATACATTAACATACATTATGCTGGAGGCTTTGCCAATCATGTTCACGCTTTACATCAAAGATAATGGAGCCAGCATCTCAAATGTCTCTTAAAAGTTATATTCATTCAACTTGTTGAAACTTGAAGTTTTCCCCAGTCTCTTTGACCTATAGCACAGGATCCATAGCACAGTTTAGTTTTTTATATTTAATAAATAAACGCTGACAGTCTTATAGAGGACTGCTTTAGCTCCCTACTTATTCTTTTTTTATCTTATTTTAGCCGATTTTGTGTTTGAATTAAAATAAATGTGTTCCCAGTAATGACCCACACATAAATTCTTTCTTTTTAACAAAATTCCTAATTATTTCTGGGAGCACCGCTATAAAAAATTTAACCCAAATGATCCCGTGTCACATTATGTTGATGATCTCAGTGAAACGTCTTCCTGTATCATAATTAAAAATGCTCTAGGCGTTACTTTGGAGGACTGACAGATCTTTTTGCAGAGAGACGTGTTTTGAATGATGAAACTCTGTTTTTCTTTTTTTTCTTTCTTTTTTTTGGGAAACTGTGAGAACTGCTTTCAGGGCGTGCAGCATGCTTGTTGAGGTAATTGTGAGGCAGGATGCATACGTTTAGTCCAGCATATTTAGCAGCATATTCTTAGATTACCGATCAATCTAAGAAGTTAGCCAATATGGCAGACTTGTAACTGGAGATATTGTTTTGAAGCATATTTCAGTGAGGGAAAGCAACTTAGAGCCAGCTGGCCAGGCCAGGAAGTGCTGCACAGTGGCTCTTGTGTTTTTCTTATAAATCACTATATGAGAAACGATTTAATATGTAATTTTTAAAAAAGTATTCTTCCTCTGTTAAATTCTGCAATTTTTACCACCTGAAAGCTAGTTCTATATTGTTAGGTAAAGCGGTAATCAAGGTTTTGTTTCTTTTGCTTTGTTTTGTGTTGTCACAAAAATACCAGTGGTCAGTCTGGTAAATTAGCATTTGTGCACTTTGCATAGGCAACAAGCAGAGGAGGAAACAAAACAAAAACCCCACTCTGCTGTTTGTGAGATAATCCCTGTCACAGACAGACACTGAGCTTTAGCTCGGATGGTTCAGAGAAAATTGGTAAGATGTATCACAGAAATTCAATGCTTCAAATTTGATTCTGATTCTTCTGTGCAGGGTAAACCGGCACGCACATGCTCCCAAGTGGTCAGAGAACCAATTTGTTAGGCCACTGACAACAGACAAGCTGGTTATATGAGAACACACAGGTCTTATCGCTGATGTTAAAATACATTTGTCAGATTTGTGTGGACCAAATTTACTTATGCATGCCTGACCAGTATCTTTTTTTTTTCTTTTAAACACAAACAGAACACTTTGTGGGAATCTGTTTTTTCTTTGTTATTTCAGCTTTTGGTAGATGACTTTTTTTAAAGGCTCTACAGACCGGACCTTTTGAAACTGTTGGGTCTGCCTCACTTTTTTAAAGCCACAGATCAGAGAGGAGACGTGGAGACGTGGTAGCAAAAGAATCACGATAAGGGATCCAGAATTTTGCTTTGGACCTTTGGAGTTTTAAAATCTTTGCGCCTTAAACCTGCTTCCATGGAACGTTTTGTGGAGCACATTCTTATAACGCCTCCTCTCTGTCTCTAAGCCCATTTTTGTCGAACCAGAAGTGACTCGTCCCTGGTGGATCTCAGAGCTAAGATTCCACTTGAGAACAGTTCTCTGGCGAGCAGGCATGCAGGCACTTGTGTTCCATCAAAATGCTAATAATATCATCTGCAATATCCAGAGCAATATTATTGTGTGCTAATTGGTGAAAAAAATTGTTGATGGGAACACCTGCCCACCCCGCTACTCAATTATTTTTAATTACAATGGCTGTAATAAAAGGGAACAAATTGTGTAATGATCAATGTTTCTTCAGTAAGGTGACAGTTTTGCTCTTATTGACTTTAGCGCAGCCATGTGTTTCTCATTTAGATGGTGGGGAGATACTTGTTTGAGTCGAGCTGCGCTACGCAAATGCGGGCCCTCAGGAGAAGAACTTCTCTTCCCCTTGGTTTTATGCAGCATGATTTATTCATCACGCCACATGGCTGTAGGAGCGGTTTTGGGCAGTTCACATGTGCTGCTGTGTGCCGTCTTGCCTCACACCTCCTTGAGGTTCAGCACTTGAAAAGGTTACATTGTCATACGTGTGTGTGAAGGATGGCGGGTATAAGAGTATAAAAAATGCAAATTGGGAAGTATGTCTGAATAGAGCAGAACAATACATAATAATTGCGAGAGATTCGTTGAACCAAGTGGGAGTGAAAATCCGTTATTTTGAAACAATCCCTGTCTTCCAAATTGTCAAATTAACTTTTTCTGCAGCAGTGGCTAGTGAGAGGGGTAATTAATAGCTTCTTTTTGGGAAGTTCTTTCCTAGTACGTGTCAGTTTTTCTAGCTGCTTTCAAAGTGATAATGCTCACCGGCTGCTGCCCCAAGGGACTGCTCCATCTTATTAACTTGTCTTGGGAGTCAGGGCTGCCATGCAGCCTGCTTTACTGCCTGCAAGGACCTGCACTATCCTCTTTTGCCCAAAACAATCATCACTTACAGTATTTCTTTGTATTCCAATGTGGGTTTGTGTCAACGGGGTAATCAGCTCACAGAAGAAGTGAATAAATAATCAAGATACAGTGACTGAATATGATCACTTTTTTCTTTGCAGTTGATCATTTCTGTAGCCTGACTACACAAGGATGTAAATGTGGTGTTCAAGAGGGTAGATTCAATGAAGGAAAGGTTGAGAGTAGGGAGAGTAGTCCAAGGCTTTCTCTCATGCAGATTCAGCACAACTTTGAGGCTGAGTACAGATCCAAAACCAGCTTGCTTTATGCCACATTTACTGGAACTGCTTTCAAGTAAGGTAACATGAGTCCAAGGACTCTGGTACTAAAATTTGTGTTGAGATCCTACTGTGTCCCAATTATTGTAGCACTTACAGGACAACTCTAACCACTGTGGATCAGTAATGTCATGGCCAATAAGTGATCAAGGTCAATATCAGTGCAGATCCCTACTTGTGAGCACAATATGAAGAGAACTGACCTAAATTAATAAAAAGAAATATTGAGAGCGGCGATGATAGCTGCACAGAACAACTTCAGTTCATTGAAGTGGGCACGTGAACATGCCTCACGTAGCTCTACGGATGACACGTGGAGGCATGAATCCATCTTTCAACCCAGGAGGACTATGGCAGTCAGATGCATGCATTTTGTCTACAGTTCTCTCTTGTGCCTCTGGAGTTTATTTAGCTCTCAATCACTCACTTTTTTGTACTAAGAGAATGATTTATGCCACACTTTGAAAGCCGCTGTCATGGCTGAAGTGGCTGAATGTAAAAGCAATAGGATTGGTGCAGATGAGTAGCCTAACATGTGGAAAGAATACAATCCAAGACCCCTGAACAAAAAGCATGTTTTAATTTGGATGTGTGGTGACAAACACACAGGGTATGTGTGCAGGGTAAAAATTGGCTCTTCACTTTCCTTGTCGTTACCAAATATGGGCATATTTCATTGTGGCACTTCTAATAAAGCATGAGATCATCCGGTACTCGGGTTATAGTGAAGTTCTCGCTTGCAGAAGGAAGACAAATGGCAGGTGTCTGCAGCACAGCCTGTTAATTCTTACACATAACGACTGACTAAAATGACCACCTATATGAGAGGGAACGTTGAATATAAAGTACTGAAATATAATATCAAACTTTCTCACCTGGGACAACCTGATATGAAAGTTGCATATGCCACATAGGCACAAATGAACTGAGCAGTAAGTCCACGGCTCAATTCCTAGGTAGCTGTTGTTCCCCTTTACCCCTTCCCTGCTGTAAGTGTCCAATAAAATTGTAAAAAGCCAATAAAAATTAAATAAATCCCCCCCAAAAAAAACTTTCTCACTGCTGTTTACTTAATGATGAGCTGAGTTTGTGTCTGCTGAGAAAATCAATCTTAAAAAGATTTAACAAATGTAGACAAATTAGCCAGCATAAATTAGCCAGAGCATATTCATTACGCCTATCTCTCAGTGGAATACAGCGTGCACTGCAGTGTCTTTATCGTTTAACTGCACTATCATAAATGTAATCATGTATTTCATCTTGAAGTCTCTAATGGCAATAAACCCTGCCTCTCAACTAATATATATGGTACACATCTAAGTAGTAAGAATGATGGTGCATGGAGTTTGAACAGAAATATAACACTTATTTAACATAGCTTAACCTCCATTTGAGCCTCCTTTTAGTACATTTTTCAAGCCACTTCTTATCCTGCTCATGCCTCTGTGTTGTTGTCCTGTCTTTCATGCATCGATAGATGGATTATTATACATCCTTATTTGTAATTGGAGGGCAGGTTAGACAAGGGGATAATTAAAATAGTGTGTGTTGCTACTCCATCTATTTTCTGTTGCTGTCTTGACACGTGGCTCGGTGTGTTTCTGTGCCCTCCTTTGTCCTCCAAGTTAATATTGTTGATGTGGCACTTACTGAGGACACGCAGACTTGCTGACAAACACAGAGTAGCGCTCCCACATGCACTGATATGAAAGAACTTATCTGCAAAAGTGGATTCAGCAGTGTTGTACATTTAATGTAAAGAAATTCTAATCTTATTCAGTTTGAAGTGATTTTGGTTAATATTCTTAAGCGAAGCAGTGCTTATGTGTCAGTTGACAGAAATTGACAGGGCTGTTTAGATCACTGAATAAGAGGTTTTTCATTTGTTGAGCAAAAATGGCTTACATTGCACAAAATGTCTATTGAAAGAAAGCTAGGCATTAATACAAGAGGTTTGCTCTTTACTTAGGAAAGCTCACAGTAGCAGCGGAGATAAGTGGAATATTGCATGGCCCGACAGGTTGGGTTCCCAGCTGGCAAAGGCTGGCCATACAAGGATAGTAGTATTGCCTCCAGCAACAGGAAAATTGGAATGACTGTGGCAAAGTCATGGATACAACATCCAAGGCGTTAGGAGGGAGCCATGTGTTTGTTTCCGTGAGTCTGGAGGCCAGTCCTCATTATAGTGGCTGGTAAAATATTACAGTTCAGCTGACACCATCTAAGTGAATTGTCCAGAGCAGTTTTGACAGCCAGTGGAAGGCAGGGCTAGATTATGATGGATGATGACAACAGGGGTGATGCAGAAAGATGTGTTTTGTTGCTCATGCAAGAACTAATACGTACGTACACCTAATGTGGGACAGTTTTGGTGTCCCAAACACACACATACACACAAATAGATATGTCTGATGGTTATGCTGAAATGTTTAAAATGGCTGTGCAATATTTCATAGCTACAAGCTGCTCTCACAGCCCCAAAAGTTCTTGTAAATCTGAAAATGCATTTTTCACATGTGCAAAAAAAATTGCCATTGTTCCTCTGCCACTCCATCTGCTTTTGTGATATTACTCTTGTGTTATGCATGTTTGTTGGTAGATTTCATTGCCTATTTTTTGTTTGTTTTCCTCTCGATGCTGTTTTATTTCATGAACTTGAATAGTTCCTCTTGCAAGCGAAAAGAAATTAATCATTTTATTGATGAAAAGCTGATTGCAGTCTTTCACTAGTTTATTCTCTCTTTTCTTCTGCAGCTTGTTCAAAGGAGGTATCAAAGCACTAAAAATGTTGCTTGATGGGTTTTGTTTTGTTTTTTTCTTCGGTTAGTTTTTTGGTTTTGCATAAACACATGAAGTTTTCATTTCGGTTTTCAGGATCCATGAAACTCTTACTCATTTGAATGCCATTTACAGCTGGCAGTAAAGGGAGAAATGAGTAAGTGAAGACCAAGATACATTTAAGATAAAACTGCAGGGTAGAAGCAAAAAGCACTACCTTCATACAACTGCAAAGGAATGTTTAGTGGGCTCAGTAGTGGTGGTGCACTGTCCCACTGAGCAGTGTTGATGCACATTTGTCAGTCACCTGAAGGAAACTTTAAAATGTGATCTACAGAAGTCTGTGAAGCTTAAGCAGAGATTATGATATGGGTGGGCCATTTATATGGATACACTGTAATAAAATGGGAATGGTTGGTGATATTAAAGTCCTGTTTGTGGCACATTAGTATATGTGAGGGGGCAAACTCCTCAAGATGGGTGGTGACCATGGTGGCCATTTAGAAGTCGGCCATCTTGGATACAACTTTTGTTTTTTCAATAGGAAGAGGACCATGTGACACATCAAACTTATTGGTAATGTCACAAGGAAAACAATGGCGTGCTTGGTGTCAACGTAACTTTATTCTTTCATGATTTATTTACAAGTTTCTGACCACTTATAAAATGTGTTCAATGTGCTGCCCATTGTGTTGGATTGTCAATGCAACCCTCTTCTCCCACTCTTCACACACTGATAGCAACACCGCAGGAGAAATGCCAGCACAGGCATCCAGAATCCATAGTTTCAGGTGCTGCACATCTCGTATCTTCACACCATGGACAATTGCCTTCAGGTGACCCCAAAGATAAAAGTCTAAGGGGGTCAGATCGGGAGACCTTGGGGGCCATTCAACTGGCCCACGACGACCAATCCACTTTCCAGGAAACTGTTAATCTAGGAATGCTCGGACCTGGCACCCATAATGTGGTGGTGCACCATCTTGCTGGAAAAACTCAGGGAACGTGCCAGCTTCAGTGCATAAAGAGGGAAACACATCATCATGTAGCAATTTCAAATATCCAGTGGCCTTGAGGTTTCCATTGATGAAGAATGGACCCACTATCGTTGTACCCCATATACCACACCAAACCATCACTTTTGTTGTTCCAACAGTCTTGGAGGGATCCATCCAATGTGGGTTAGTGTCAGACCAATAGCGGTGGTTTTGTTTGTTAACTTTACCATTCACATAAAAGTTTGCCTCATCACTGAACAAAATCTTCTGCATGAACTGAGGGTCCTGTTCCAATTTTTGTTTTGCCCATTCTGCAAATTCTGTGCGCCGATCTGGGTCATCCTCGTTGAGATGCTGCAGTAGCTGGAGTTTGTAAGGGTGCCATTTGTGAGTAGCTAATATCCGCCGAAGGGATGTTCGACTAATGCCACTCCAGTGACATGCGGCGAGTGCTACGCTGTGGGCTCTTGCTGAATGAAGCTAGGACAGCCACTGATGTTTCTTTATTAGTGACAGTTTTCTTGCGTCCACATTTTGGCAAATCCAAGACTGAACCAGTTTTACGAAACTTAGCAAGCAGTTTGCTAACTGTAGCATGGGAGATGGGTGGTCTCGTAGGGTGACCTGCATTGAAATCTGCTGCAATGACCCGGTTACTGCGTTCACCAGATATCAACACAATTTCGATCCGCTCCTCACGTGTTAAACTCTTCGACATGTCAATGGCTGTGAACAAACAGCACCCATCTTGAGGAGTTTTCCCCCTCACATATACTAATGTGCCACAAACAGGACTTTAATATCACCAACCATTCCCATTTTATTACAGTGTATCCATATAAACGGCCCACCCTGTACTTTGGCCTTTGGCCACAGGAATCAAAATATATCCTTAATTTGCAGCATTTGATGAAAACCGCTAAGTGATAAACATCTGGGAACATTTTATTCCTGTAAGGGAAGATTAATTGGTTCAGTTTTCACTAAATATCAGCAAGTCTTACAGGTGCCACGCAGTCAGTCTTGAAATTTCAAAGGAAACAGTTTAGTTTCCACAATAGGACGATGATTCAAAGCACTCCAACAGGTTTCTGTTCCAAAGTCAAGAATAGGAAGATGCTAAGCTGGCTACAAAAGCCATATTTTTCTCTTAAACTGGGTTTAAGTTAAATTGATGAAATAAAAACTAATCATGGCTCACAATGGATGACAAATAGCCAAAAATGGCATAGACTTTTCTTTCCCCCGCTTTCCATTGCAGCAGATGGGAGAAGGAGAACACTTCATCCTCAGGTTCACTGGTCCTTTGGCTTCTTCTGGCGTAGCGAATCCATCTCCCCGTAGTCACTCTAGCTTCTGGGTTCTTGCCTATTCTCCTTCCTTCTTGTCCTCCCTCCAAAAACTGACTCATTTACTCATTCCCTCCCTCTCTCTCTCTCTCTCCCTCCTATCCACTCTACTCTTCCCAATTTGGCCACCAGGGAGGTGTGTGGCACTGGAGCAAGCATTATTGATAGAGCATCTGTTTAGACATGGTGCAGGATCTGTGGCATGTGGGCGAGCAGCTGGGGGTTCGAGCAGGGGAGACATTATGTCATATTACATATCTTGAGATGTCTCGTTCACTTGTATCTATGCCCATTTCACAGGCACACACTCCCACAGAAAACTCAGAAACACCAACACATGCCACCGCCATCCCGCCATAATTATTTTAGTTTCCATCTTACTTGTGTTAATGTGAAATCCCAGACTCCTCACATATGGAAACAGAATAGGGTCATAAGTATTGTATCTGTTTATCAGCATATCTAAATGTGTGAAAATATGTGTGAGAATACATTAAAATGTGTGATGTTGGGGGAAAATTTTATATATATATATAACAGTATAATTCTGGTGTATGTATGGAGCTGTACATAGCTGTGTATAACATTTGGAGCAGTGTGAGTGAGTAGCCTTTTTGCTCAAAGAGTTAGAGAGGAAAGCATAAATTATGTGCATATAATTAGACAAGTTAGTGCAGCTCCTGCTAATGTTAGCTATTCGGTCAGTGTTTTGAGTGGGCTCTCTCTGCTTGCATTGTTACACGTGTAAATAAAAATAATACAAATTGGCTAGCTTAGGCCCTAGTTTTGAAAAAGCAAGTTGTATTTCCACAGGAAGTCTGTGCATCTCGCTGCTATAAATAATGAATCCATCTTGAAAAGCTGTTAATCTACCTTCAGGAATAAATAATGTCTAACTATAGACTATACCTTAGTGTGATTGTATACTATATATATAGTTTGGCTGATCCCATGCAGCAAGAAAGTGACTATGTGATTGGATGATGATATGGTTGAGTGTTTGAGCATCCCTGCTGGCTTTTCAGGACAAACTGTGCGCAAATAAGCGTTAACTCTTTACCCCTCGAAAGTCTGTTAGGAGCAACCCTTGAAGTTCTTATCTGAACTGAGTGGTTTCTGTTCAGGCCTATTACAAAACGACTGGGTATCTACCACAAGTTAGTGAGCATGGCCTCTGGTCATACAGCTGGATGATCTGATATCCTCGTGTTGGTGTTGTTCCCAGACCATCATGAAAATTTTGTTCCAGGTTCAACATTGCAAGTGACCAATCACATTGTTGTGACGTTATTCTTTTGCGCGCCAAGCCATTCGTGCATTTATGAAATTCCAATGTTGCAAGGACAATATCAATTCTGCTTACTGTTTATTAAAGGGTTACGGTTAGGGTTAGGGTCAGGGTCCGTTGATCGGCGGACAGAGGCGGTTTCTCGCAGCTTAAGTACAGTTTTTTGTTTTACGCCGGTTTTTCCCGAAGTAACAAAAGTATGACGTCACAACATTCTGATTGGTCACTTGCAATGTTGATCCTGGAACAACATTTAGTATGATGATCTGGGAACAACACCAACACGAGGATATCAGATCGTGCTTATACAGCTACCCTTGGAAAAACGGGAAACCATGTATTTGTTGATATATATATATATTGAGTTGTCAAAGCTTGTCATTAAGGGTACAGGAAAGGTCATCAGATGCCATCTTTGCTGGGGAAAGAGCAATCTGGATTTTTAAATGGAACTGATTTTGAATTTAACTCATAGCTCTAAAGTATGATTCATCCATCCACTTAAGTTCTATGTGGTTATTTTACTCATTATTAGATCAAAATATATTTAACTAAAGAAAAAAAAAAGAGTACATTTCCTTTAGGCAAAAACTATTTTTGCAAATCTTTCTTACTTGTTCACAAGATGTCATCTAATCTACTGATCTTCTTACTGATTTAAAAAGACTAATGTATTGATTTTGATATTCCAGGGATGGCTTCAGATATTTAAAAAAAAAATTGCTACAGAATTTCTCATGTCATGCTGTCCAGCAGCAGCTAGAAAACTCAGTTTTAGAGGCCTATTCGGACAAGGGAGCCAGAGGCGAATATCCTGGCATCATAGGTTTATCAGGGAAGCCAGACAGACAGAATACCCAATCCAGATAAACACCACGCATCTCTAGATGGCTCGACAGTACACTGCGGTCCACTGCCAACAGATTTTCATCCTTGGCAGCCAAGGATTTTATTGTATTTTACACTATATGAAGTGTGTCTTTTTATGATGTAAAATGATGGTGGACCTTTTTGCCACTGCCTCCCCCCACATATATTCTCTGGGTTTTAGTTTCCACAACCCAGAATATCTGTGGTTTAGAAATGGGAGAAAACACAGGAAAATTGTAGAAATCAGTTTACTATTGACTGTAGAAGTTGTTTTTCTTTGTAGTACGAACATTCTCCAACTCCATCACAAACTGACTCAAAATGATCACACATCCTGTGTAACACTGCACCGGCTAATGTGCGAACAGTAGACTAATCCTGTGGCCAAATGAGTAACAAAGCAAGGTGCCCAGCAGCATTAAGGGCTCTGTCTACCTACTATTAAGTAAATGGTGGCATGCTATTAAAATCCTTTAAGAATTTTCCCCCACTATTCATTTTTCATTTCACAATGGGAAATCAATTGCGCCACAGTACACTGATATCAGCCCTGCCATTCTCAAAAAGCAGCTGCTAGTTTATTTGGTTCATCATCTCAAAGCAGTAAAGGCACACATGGAAGAAAAATAAGAATGTAATAATGGCTGCATTCCCTTTAAGGGTTTTCAGGTCCAAGATCCTGGCACGCATGTGCTTCAGTGGAGCCGAGGCCATTGTTAATTATTCGCTGCTCCTTGTGATTGTCCTGCTGTGACAAGACAAAATGTCAGCTGTGAATTATTTTGCTAGATTAAACCTCTTCTGAGGACTGTGTGTGAGTACGTATTGCTCGGCGTCTCACTGATTATTCAGTTAGTTTTGTTGCACCTGTTACTGCAGCTTAATACATTTGTGATTCTTGTAACCGCTGTTTCGTGACCATGCATTATTCTCTGCATAGCTCCACCTAACTTCAGGCTAATCAGAGATGTAATCAGCCAGAATAACTTACAACAAATGTGTATGCACGTCCCTGAACACCACATGGTACAAAAGGAGATATTTTAAGGTTTTTTGTTTTTTTTTGTTCGTTTTTTTTTGGGTGATTAGACTCCCTGTTATTGTGGCCACACCAGTGAATTACACCGATCCAGAAAAACCTGTTTCCTGGTGACATGTGCTATCACTTTGATGCGTGCGACCCAGTTGACCTGATGTCCAAAGTACACAGATCGAAATACAACTGAGTGTTCACAGTCATATTGGAACAGCCCCTTCCCCTGCAGAAGTCCCATATCTGTGCCCAGAGGTATTATCACAGGATGAGGGGATTTTTACAGTGTTAGGCGTGTTGTTTTTGCATTGTGTGACATCTCCCTTTCTGTTTGGGTGAATTGGTGTTGGTTTGTGGGGTTTTGGTGATCTCATCAAATCAATCTAGCATAGTTCAACATTTGCTTGCACAGATACTTACATCTTAATTCAGCAGTTTGCTTTGTGCTTTAAGTATGCAAACTGTTCAGCGCACACCTGATCTCTGCTCATGAGTGGCAGAGCTCAGGTGTGCACAATCATGTCATCAAATTAAAAAAGCTGTCATTTTAAGCAAACAGGCTTCTCTGAAAAGGTGCAGGTGCAAGTCCAGATCACGACTGAAGTAAATTTACTTCTGTAGCTGCAGCTTGGCTTGGTTTCATTATGTGCTTTTTGAAATGTTTTTAAAGTGGTTTAGTGGTTCACGTGTGTGCCTGTAGGAAATTCTTTTTTAATGTCAGTAATTTTCAGTATTTTGTCATTATCCCCTGCATATGCAATTCTGTCTTTGCGCTTATCCTAGCCCCCAATGGCATTCAATCCTATTAATAATAAGCCTAATAGTAGTGGGGGGGGTTTTGCCTTGATTTAAAATTGGTACAAGAATTCCAAATGCCTACACCAGAATTCCTTTTAAAAGCATAAATACCTTTTTTTCCTCTCTATTGATTGATAAAGAGAAGATGCAGTGAAGGCTGATTGATTTGTTTTTTGTTGTTTGTTCCTTTTTCTTTTTTTCGAGCGGGAATGGGGTGGCATAAATAATAACATTACAAGATTTGCATCTGCCACTTCTCATTTGAATTCCACTCAATTTCCTCTACAAAAGAAAGTGTCTAAAAGCCTACTACGCAGCGTTCGTGGACAGAGGAGAAAAATTGGCCCAAATACATTTTATGCAATATTTCATGTTAGGCTTAAAGCAACAATAAAAAGCCATGATGCACCACAACGAGAAAACAGAGAGTGGCCCTGCCTTAATTATGTATCATAAATGTTAAATTGTTGGCTGATTTAGCTCAACCGCAGAGAGGGCAGGCTATTATTAGAGGAGACAAGCCTTTATTTGTAATTTCCCGAGCTTTATAAGGGGACATTTCACTTTTTTTTCTTTCTTTTTTTTTAAAGAAAAAAAGCCTGCTTGTCTGATCTGCTGTCTTTGCTGAGTTAGAAGAGTTCCAGTATGTCAGTGTGTATTATCCCTTACATGTCCCTTCCATAGAAGGCTTTTATTGTGAAGCAGGTGCAAAGACTTGATCCCACTACAGCACTATAAGACTTGTTTTTTGTCTTGTCTCCCTCCCCTCACCTACCCACCAGTCGTGGCAGATGGCTGCCCCTCCCTGAGCCTGGTTTTGACGGATGTTTCTTCCTGTTTAAAGGGAGTTTTTCCTTCCCTCTATCACCAAGCACTTGCTCATAGGACGTCATCTGATTATTGGGGGTATTATTGTAGGATCTTTACCTTACAATATAAAGCACCTTGAGGTGACTACTGTTTTGTTTGCATCTCTGACAAGGCTGCTCCTTCTCTTTTGCCAAGCAGAATTTTCACAGTTACTCCATTTTTCCACCATCCACTATTTCAGCTGCCTAGGGAAGACTAAGATGGCTACGGGGGAAAAACAATTGCACTTGTTTAGTTTTTTGGTTTAGTGTTTATAGGTAATCATTCATCTGAAGCCACTGCATTTTGTAATGGACATTTATTTCATAACAACTTTATACAAAGAAAAATGTCAGTAAGTACATAAACACTGAGAACGTGAGTGAAATTTAAACAAAAAAAGTTAAAGACGTATGTTATAGTGCTGCTTCCGAAATGTACACAGTGCTGCCATTTTAATTATCCTTTACCACAAGGGGTTTGGTTTCCTCACTTTTCTTGTTTCCCACATGCCTGCATTTGTTTGTTCACCCCGAGCAGTAATATGAGACTCAGACATTATTTTAATGCCAGCTTTTATCTGATTATTATGGTGATCTTGTTGCGCCCTCTTGGGAATATTTGCACGAGTTGAAGATCTTGCGTGCCGATTTGTATTTGCTCAACTTTTGGTAATTTCCCGAAAGTGTACGCAATCTTAGGGACACAAAAGACACATTTTCCACTCAACTGTGAAAGTGACAGCCCAGTTTGCCTGCTGTCCTGACACTGCAGACACTGTTAGTGGTCAGTTATGGGTTTATAGCCAGGGACAAAACTGTCTTCCATGCCATTTGTTGTGTCTGACCTTTAAGATGATGAAGCGTAGGGAGAGTGACCCCTGGCAGGGTTTGTTCAAAGAGCAGCCTCTTGGTAATGGGGGGTCCAGTGCCTGGCAGCCTGCTGGGGGATTGATCAGCCCCTTACTCAAAGGCCAGATACAGAAAACCTAGCCAGAGGAGAAGGCCATGCAGGACGTGGAGCCATCCTCTGCTTTGAAGCCCTCTCCAATAGTTCAGCTGCTTCACTGCATGAATAAACATGCCTAATGCCTATCTGTTAAGCTGCTCTGTCTCTTCCTTCTTCTGTCCTCTTCTCTCCTGGATGAGCTAACAGTGAGGCTGCTGCAGATGGAAAAGATATGAACGGAGGTCACAGAATCCTTTCTCTCTTTTTTTGTGTTGCTCTTTCACTCTTCTCTCTCTCTCTCTCTCTCTCTTTTTTCTTTTTCAGCTTGCTCCTCTTCTCTCTCCCAGCTTCTTGTGTGTATACTTCCTGTGCTCTATCCTTGTTGCACAGGATTAAATCCACTCATTTAGAGCTTGCATTGCATCCACAGATGTCAGCTTTGAGATTGAAATGAGCTCCCCTTCTGTAAAGAGGCAGAGTTAAAAGGAAAATTCAGAGAGGGGGAGAGGGAAACTAAACAGAAAAGCAAAGTCTTTTCAGTTCCAAGTGTAGGCCAGAATACAGCTTATAGTCACATGTATGTTGCTGACCAAGGTTTAAAGTGACTAAGTGTCGAATCTAACGCTTACGATAGACGCGGACCACATTTTTGGTGAAAAACATCGCTTTGCATTTAAGTCTGCGTGTCTGACATCTCCCATTGCAGTGACTGACAAATAACTTTAAGTACAAACAATTATGTCTTTTGCGAACTGCAATCATCATGAGATGCAAACATCGAAAGTCATATTTACTCTGGTAATACACAGCAAAGTATTCTTTTTTTCTTCATAGGCCAAACAAATATGTCAGATGTGTTCTAATACCCGGCATTGTTCACATCTGTGATTACTAGCTTTTAGTGCTCTTCTTTGTTGCCGTGACACCATTGTCAGGGATCTGTTTTATGTCACCCGTGTGCACACCTCACGCACCTGCATGAGATAAAGGAAATGGCAACCCGCTTTCAAAAGAACACCTTCACATCACTACTAGAGATCTAAAACTCCATTAGAAGGTGTAAGTGTCTTTACATTCGTGCATTATCAAAAGCCCTGTAGGTACTTGAAAGCACTTTGGTTGGACACAGATCTGGCAGAGCTGCTTAATGTTGAAACAATGCTGATGTGTGCTTTCGGTGTTTTCAGAGTATGTTTTCTTCTAATGACACAAGACTGCAGTGACCAAGGTCTGCACCATTGCCCAGTTAATTAGCATCTTAAATATTTTCTCTCAGTTCATTTATGCCATGTGCTGTTGAGATGTGGTGGTTTAGTAGTATAGCATCAGTGATGACAGAAGTGAAGCCAAGGAGCAACCAAGTCTGTACTGAGATGTGTGCAGCAAGATCAGCAACAGAGCTGAATCAAAGCAGCTGGAGTTTGGGTGGTCCAGTTCGTAAATCACATCTGAGCACTGAGCAGGGCCCCTACTCAACTGCAGTTAGAGCAAGTCCACAGCCTCCTAGAGCTCTGAGAGCCTGTATTTGTTATGACTTGTTATGGTCAGCCTTTTTCATCTGCGCTAATTTGAGATCGTGACCTTTTTCTACCCTTCCTCAGGTGTTTCTTTGGAAGACCTAACATGAAAGACTAACACAAATCAATGAGGTGAATAACTCCAACAAAGACGTAAATAAGCAGCAGTTACGGCCGTCCGTTGAGCTTTCTCATCTATGCTAATCACTGCCCAAAGCCACTGATGAAAGGATATTCCGAAGTTATGAAGACGCTGTGCTGTGTTCAGTTTATCGTTTGATTATATACCCAATTATAGTGCAAGTAAGCAATTAAACGAAGCCTGGATGTTGAGAACAGATTCTGTCTGCAATTGAACTGCGCTGCTACACTTTGGGCACCTCATAGCTCTAATTTTTCTGCCAGTGTGTGAGTGTATGCGTGTGTGTGACACAGAGAGATAGAGAGAACGATGTTTGATGAAAGAGGAGTGTTCGTGAAGCAGCGAAGTCTTGATTACAAGGGTCAATAGTATCAGAATGGCATCATCACGCATTGCTGGAGGATTCCATGATGTCACGATTTGCTGCATGTGGGCTGGCAAGGGGGTGTACGTGCAGGGATGGGGAAAAGGGTTTTTTGTGAGGACGGTGCTCTTCACGGTAAGACCATAACAGCATCTGTAAAGTAAACACAAGTGGCAGTTCCGCCTCTAAGCATTTGGCTCACTCAGTGAAAGCAATCTCTGCTAAATGGTAATGGGACTCTGCAAAGTGGCATCATCAGTGTTCTTCATTTCAGATAAACTGCCACTGTGTCACGCCTTTAAATATACCCTATGCTTTAATATTAATAACAATCTGGCCATACGGGCAATGAGAGAGGCCTAATTCACTTCCATCACTTGTTACTTTGTATCCTCCTTGTGTTTTTAAAGGCTTGTTATTTGCAGAGTATTATTTTGATTAAAAGGTTTTAGTCCCTTCGGTGAATCTTCTGTAGAAGCTCCTGGGAGGTGTCTGCATCGACAGCTTCCTGCCAGCTTTCCTGTTCTGAGCGAAAAACAATTTCCCATGAACAGGCTTCTGAGCGATCCACTTTTCCATCTCTCTGCGTTCACGAGCTGCTTATCACCCCACCCCACCCCACCCCACGTTTTTCACTTTCTTCAGGAATGACAAATGCTAATTAGGTTTAATGAAATTTATATCTATATCAATAGGTCAGACAACACAAAAAGTTCCATTCATTTCATGTCCCACATTGCTTCACACCTCAAAAGAAATTCATCATGGTCCTCAGAGCCTTTTGGAAAGACTTCTGCCCTAACCTCCCACCGCCTCCTCGCCGCATTGGTTGTTACTGTATGTAATAGAAATTGAGACATCTATTAAACTCGGCCTATTGCTTGGCACAAAAGAGTCTGACATTCTTGAATGAAGAATCCCCTTGTGGTTCCAACCTTCGTATCTCATTACACCCATGCTCCATTCGCACTAAAGAAATTCTATCAGTGTGAGCAATTATGCCCAGGTTGGTTTTGCACAGTTTTAGAAGTCATATTCTAACCACTCATGTTGGTAGCCTTCTGCCCTACCCTCAGTAATGTTTTACCTAACCTTACCCTCCTCGTTGTTGCTACTTAAATTGTGTGTATTCAGAAAATGAGCTGTGCTGCTGTTTAGCCCACACAAGTAAAAGATGTCTTCAGGCAACTACAGTGGCATCATGAAGAGATAGAGGGATAACAGTAACTCAAGCAGAGGAGCACAGACACTTTTCCAGCGCTTATGTCTGTTTCTTTCTTTCGGTCACTGTCTCTCCTTTGCTCTTTGCCTGGGGATATGTGTATTTATACTATGGATTTTAACAGAAATTGATTACTCCAGAAGAGAGCAAAAATGTTTGCATCACCTTATTACAGATAGAGGTCACTTCATCGATTCACAGTAACTCTTTTTTTTGTTTTTTTAGAAACACTGTCAAATTTTATTGTGGCAAGACTAAAGATGACAAGAGGATATTGTCCTTTGCTCAGGAAAGAAAAAAATCTCACCCCATATAGGTGTACCAGAATATATTGTAGGCTGGATGCCTTTACTAGTCGCCAACTGCCAGAGCAAGATTTAACCCTGGCTAAAATGTGCAGCACATCACGGCTGCACTGCAGTAGGTTATCAGTAAATAACTAATGTATATAAAACCATGGACTATTGATTTGAAAACTGAAAACTGTCTTCTTGAAAAATTACACCATCTTTTGTAGACTCCCACAGATTGTCATGTGCAGGGTTTCCAGGCCCAGGCTGCAAAATATTTTTTATCTTGTTTGTTTGTCACTGTGTCAGATTAGGTGATTATAGAGGTAGAAATCGTACTTTTTCATGACTGAGAGACCTGAATGATTCATCAGGAAGCTAGCTAGCTGTTTCCTGAATAGACAGAAACAGACAATGGAAGTGGCCACTGAAGCTGTTTGTATGATACGAGCTCACTTGAAGGTAGTTCCGCCTACCTTCATCATTCCTCCATTTTTATCAATTAAAGTTGTGTTTTGAAGACACACACACACACACAAAAATTGACCAGTGTCTTATTTACACTGGTCAGCTTCACAGACGTCAGGGGACTATCATCAACGACATACTTAAACTGTCAGGAGAGGTTCCAGTTCCAGCATCGGTTTTCATCCATTTCGAGAAACTGTCCAAGACGAAAGAGTTTTCGTTTGACACTGACTGATCAATGTTGTCCTAATCTGATCATAATCATGCAAATTACCCCCAGTTTATGTGTGTGAATGTTAGGTGAAGCACTAAGGTATAGAGAAAAGTTGTGTATGAATGGGTTGCTGTAAAAAAAAAAAAAAAAAAACACTTTCTGTACAAAGAAATTAACTCAACTTCTGATGATGATGCTCCATGATAATCATGTGAGCTGGTTCTGCAATAACACCTCACTGGTGAACAGTGTTGGGAAGGTTACTTTTAAAATGTATTCCGTTACAAAATACAGAATACATGCCCCAAAAAGTATTCTGTAACGTATTCCGTTACGTTACTCAATGAGAGTAACGTATTCTGAATACTTTGGATTACTTAATATATTATCGTGCTTTTTACAACAACGTGAATGTACTATTGCTGTGTGATTTATTACTATTACTGAAGGTCCGCGACTCCGAACTGTAGTAAAGGGACCTCTGACTAATACGGCGGGGTCCCTGTCGGCTCATAGCCGAAAAATAGCTTTACTTTGTTGTGTGGGTCAATTTTTCTTGCGAGAGACAGAGAGAGGCGTTGAAAGGCTGCTCCAACGGAACTTATTGTTTTCGGAGGAAAACACGAACACGGTGTACAGTCGAGTCTTAATAGCTTACTTACAACTGGGCTCGTCAGGCACTCTTCTTGGCTGCAGTGGTTATTATTATATTTACATGCTTCCAGCTCCCGTTTTTCCTCGACGGCAACTCGTACCTTTCCACTCGCCTTTTTCTCCCTCCTCGCGCTCACAGACACATAACGTGTATGGCAGTGCATTCTCCCTGCAACACGGACTACACTGCCCATGATGCTACATTCTTTAGAGCTATGCTTGTAGCATTCTGCCTGTTAGCTTAGCACAACAACGAAAAGGCGCTCTCTCACCCAGGAAACACACAGTCGCAGAGAGAGAGAGAGAGCGTCGCCCTGTAACCATGGCAACCGTAACGCTGCCGCCTGGAACAACAGAACGTAGCTGTCAAACAAAACCCAAACAGTCCTGACCCGCGACAAAATGAAACAGGAAAGTACCGCAGTGTAATCCATTTATTTCAACAAAGTAACTGTATTCTGAATACCACCTTTTTAAACGGTAACTGTAACGGAATACAGTTACTCATATTTTGTATTCTAAATACGTAACGGCGGTACATGTATTCCGTTACTCCCCAACACTGCTGGTGAAAAACCTGTATCTCTCTGGTGATTAGGCACTAACACCACAAGTTCTAAATCAGTATAGCTAGATTTTGGAAAATTTGGTTGACTTGCTGAGATGATAACCCCTGTTGTCTGACTGTATACCATAATTTTTTTTGGATTAGAGAAGTAAAATATCAAAAGAATATTCCAGGTATGTTAAAGCTGCCTGTCAATTAATGGTGCATCTGACTTTACACTGTATTAGGTGCAGTTGTAATTCTGTTCTGTCTTGACGTTGGATCTTATTTGGCCGTGGTCTTTTTAAAAATATATGTTTTGTTTTCCATGGGTTTCTTTAAAATTTTGTTGTGGTGAAATTATTCGCAGATACTTTTTACATTGTCGATTCGTTCCAATTATGGTCTCTTTGAAATAACTCGTGTGTAACCTTTTTGTTCATTTGCTTCATTAATGTTGGATGACGAGTCTGTGCTGGAGGGTGAAACTACTTGTTGCAGCTAACCCAGTTTTCATCCACGCACCCACTTTCAAGAGAACCTTTTGTTGTGAGTATTATAAATGACGAGAGAAAAAAGTTGTAAAAGAGAGATCCAGAGAGTAGTTTTTGTAAATGGACTGAGCTTTTTGGGAACCAGCCCCAGTATCTCATGACCTAATTGCGTCTGCAAAAATAGTTACGCTGTGTGTTATGCTCTCCATTACTAACATGTGTTTCTACAGTCTAGCCCACCTGTCAGAATCTAAATCTCAGGTACTGTTATTCGACATTTCTGGGTTACATGGAATGCATAACCATTTTATCACAAGCTTACAAAACTACACAGAGCTCTACTTTAGTACCATAATCACCACTGTAGAGTGCTAGGACACATGTGCAAATGATTTTTATCTCGATTCCCTATTTGGTCAATAACTATATATGAATTTGAGTATGTACTGATAAATTGCTCTTGGCCAATAGTAGAGCTAATGACAAAACGTAAAAGGATTTAAGGTACTTGGTGCCAATGAATCTACTTACTATGTACTCACATTTCTTTTTCACAAAATCTACTATGATCTCCTGCTTTGTTACATTTGTGTACCAACAATAAAACAAACAGATACACATTCTCCTGTCTTTATTAAACATGGATTCATTTTATATGTAAATTTCATCCTTTACCGCTATTCATTTGATTATCACCAAACAGATGAGCAAACCAGTGACTCTTGTTTGTGGAATTTGTTGAGAGGAGTTGACTTTAAAAAATTATATTGAAGCTATGCGTCAGTGTATGAGCAATGCACCGCAAGAGCAAGCAAAACAATATATTACCATATTAATATTTTTCAGAGGCTGGATGGTGTGAAACATGAACCATTTCATTGATAACAACTTTCACAGGATCCTAATGCTACAGATGCTTTTCTTTAGATGTGTCTAAAAAAACGGAGGGAATTCAGGAGTGTTGCTTCTTTACTTAGAAATGAGCACACTCGAAAGATCACACCGAGAGAACAACATGCAATCCTGAGAGGTGATAAGCAACAGCAAAACACCTGCAGAAATAACTGTAACCTGCTAAAATATTTGTTTATATCTCAGGTTTTCAAAGGCCCACGTGCATAGTCCTAGAGATTTCTGAGACACTGTTTGTGTGCAATTTATAAAACACTTTACTAATTTTGCAGATCTTTCAAAGCACTTTACACTACAATTCACATTGTAACTGTTTGTCTCACATTTACACTAACGCCAACATTTTAACCCCAGCTTAAAGCATGGTGGAGGAATCAGCATGGTCAGGGCCTGTACAGTATATTCAAAAACAGTGAAGTTAAGATTGCATCAATAAATTCTACAATGAATGTCAGTGTAGCAGTCCATGCCCTAAAGTTAGGAAAGACTACTTTGGATGTTAAAAGCATTAGAGTCCTGACTTTACCCATTAAACACATCACAATAATAATTTTGTGGCATGACCTTTCAGTCAAGCATCAATGATTATTAGTTTTGTAGAGACGAGTCATCCAAATTTTCTCCTCAATATTGTGTGATTCTCATAAGCAGCTGCTAAGTAGGGCCATATCTCCACGCTACCAGATTCCTTTGACCCTTTTTACAACAGCGACCTCCTCTTTAAGCCTTGTGCTGTGTCTGTTGGGACGTACTGTTCAGCAACACTGTTTCCTGAGCTTTTATTAACAGTTTTAGATTTTTCTCTTATCTTTTTCGCACTCTCAATGTACTGGTGTGCACGGCTGCAGTAGCCCAAACATGAGCACATGTGCTGCTACCAGCTGCTCATCCTACACTGTGTGCGTCAAACCAAGCCTGACGTGGCTCTGCTTCTGTTCCAGCCAGATGATTGGTTCAGTGCAGCACTATTCTTGTTCTTTTGCGTTGTCTGTGTAAACCTTGGATGGAAGGAGTTCTATCGACTTTATATTTATCGTAACTCATTTCTCTGTTGATGATCTTTTGTATTTTATCGCCCAGCCCTACTACCAAGTAGCTATTTGAGGTTGCAAGAAAACTACGAGTCTTACTAAAATCAAGAGATTACATTAATACATTGAGTGATTACTCACTTAGTTCAATAAAGATGGGTTCGCCAGCTATTCAGCCTTTCATTAACTAACGGATTACATTACCTGATTATTTCATTTGACTTAAATCACCTCACTTTTGATCCTTGCATATTTGTTCCCATGTGAAGAACAGTAATAAGAAAAAGAATGCTGCACATCTAATGTCATATAATGACAATTATGCTCTTGAAAAGCCTGAACTTGGCCCTGCAGATAATTATTTCTCACGTGTTTGCACAAAAAGACTTTGGCACATTTGTAGAAGGTTGCTGAGCCCTCTGGTGAAATCCTGCTCTAAGGCTGTGATACAAATGGACCGAAGGTCTTTGTCAAGTCCGAAGTGCAGGGTGATTTTTCTCCATCTAATGACTCAGATAAACACTTGTGAACAAGTTCAGATCTCTGGCAGCTCACCTTTGGGTAAACGTGTCACTGTTGTATCGGTTACTTCACACTGTGATTTGCCTTGTGGAGACATGTATAAGTAAACCCTTCTCTTTATTTCTGTGAAATCTTTATTCACACTCCTCTATACCTCCAGTAGTTTGCAGATTAAAGTAATTAAAATTTCACTTTACTATTTATTAGATGCATTTTTATTTATTTTTGTAGTTGTCTTTGAATACTCTTCTTCTTTTCTCCTTTTAGCTCTTTGTAGAGTGCTGCTCTTAGCCTGCTGTCTTGGTGCTGGTGAGTAAAGGGGAAGTTAGTCACCTTCTCAGCAGATAATTGCTTCCATTCAGTTATTGTTAGAGCAGCTTTGTGATCATATAGGAAGAGAGAAACTCATACTTATAGGTATATTGTTTGGCACTAATGAGGGTCTTTCTGGAGGTAGAGCGTGTTAGAAGAGATGATGAGCACTGTATTCATTTTACCGGTGCACACTTTGTGTGTTTCTGTTGAGATGGCCATTACCACCATGACCAAGCTACAAGTAAGCATTTACTAACAACACAGATTTGAGTTGATATGTGTTACAGTAACAATTAAGGATATTTGTCGGGATGTCTTTCTGTGACTAAAGTGCAAATAAAATTGATGACATAGCAGAAGTGCAGGCTATGATCCTCGTATGTAATTCAAGTGTTACAAATGTTGTGTGTGCTCATGTTTGTGTATTTGTTTGTATGGCGATGGAGTGTCTCTTTAAGTAGGACAGTAGAAATTGATGGCCAACTCAGAAAGCTGACCTACATAGAGGCACAAACAAACTAGTTCCCTCAGCATGCATGCTGAGCCCAGTTGCTCTGCAGAAAATGCAGAGGAAGCAGGCATATTGTCACTGTAAACATTTATTAAAGGCATACCCTAGATCCATCCATCCATTCGCTAGTCACTTATTCTGTTTTTTTTTTAGGTATAAATTATGCTGCCACATCCCTAGGGTGGTGTGTCTACTGTGGTATAGGATTATTTTGTTAATTTGATGAAAAGCTAGCATTTATTTCTTCATTTATTTATTTTTTCGTTCCATGACCTGTTTATCAATGTTATGAGTCCTATTTTCTATCTGCAGTTTTCAGGAGTCAAGATTAATGGAGAAATGTAATTGATCAGACCAGAATATAAAAACAATCCAAACAAGTGGTGGCGCAAAGTCATCTGAGCACCATAAAATGATAAAGGCCAAGCGTGAAGAAAACCACAATCATATTGAATAATAATAGATTGGATTTATATAGCGCTTTTCAAGGCACCCAAAGCGCTTTACAATGCCACTATTCATTCACTCTCGCATTCATACACTGGTGGAGGCAGCTACAGTTGTAGCCACAGCTGCCCTGGGGCCGACTGACAGAAGCGAGGCTGCCATTTCGCGCCATCGGCCCCTCTGGCCAACACCAGTAGGCGGTAGGGTAAAGTGTCTTGCCCAAGGACACAACGACCAGGACAGAGAGCCCAGGGATCGAACCGGCGACCTTCCGGTTACAGATACGCTTCCCAACCCCCTGAGCCACGGTCGCCCGCTCTAATTACACCAATTTATAGTCGCATTGCTTTTATCTAATTGTTTTCTGGCCTCTTGCTTTATTTCATTCTGCTGTTGAAAGCTCCTTCATGACATTTCTCAGCAATCAGTAGATGTCCTTTTAAATGTCGAACAAACTAAGAAGTTCCAGCGTTTTAAAACCTGAGAACTTTTGCTAACAATGTAAAACACCACGTGTGATAATTGTGGCTCAATTTTAAGCTAGTTCTCCCTACCACCTGATGCTCTCTCATACAGCCACCTACACGTACAGTACGGTAATCATCACCTTTACTTTTTTGCTCAGACGGAGGGCTGACACACTGCACACTGTGCAGACCGGGTCCAAAGAGAGATTTGCATTGGTGAAATCTCACAGGGGCTAGTGCATTTACACACCTACACAAAGCATTTCATTGTAATTGACATATTTTCTTTACTTTTTTTCTTATTTTTAATCAGCTGTCAAATGAAACTTCCCACCATATTAAACTTATGCAGTGCACATTAGAAACTGCACATTTTATGGCATTTTTTACATAACAAGGCTATTTATTAAGTAACTAAGTCCATTATTACTCTGTAAAAACAATCAAATAAATAATACATAGAAAAAGTAATAATAAAATGCAAAGTTAGTACTTATTTACAATGTGTATTTCTGTCTGTTGCCCAAGAAAATATTTTCTTAAAATCCTTTTTTCATCACAATGACCAGTACAAATGTGCACACAGTACTATGCAACAAAGATTAAAGCCATGAAAAAATGTACTATGATGAATTCATGTTGCAATCTCACAGCTAAACCAAAAACTTCTTATCAGTCTCATCTTCTGAGTGTTGTCTGAAACAGTGCTCGTGGCTCACTCTATGGTGCACTTCTGGGATTAATTTTACATCGAGCGTCTTCAGTTCCCCACAGACTCATAGGCATCAAAGCAGTCATATTTATTTGTTTTGGATTTTTATCAGCTAGTGTCTTGACTTGTGACTAGGGAATCCGGGTATGCCTAAGGGACCTGTAATAACTCTTGGTGTTTGTCTTTCTGTTTGTCTTTGTGTTTTTGTCTATTAACCAATAAGAAAAACATGTTTTATTTACTACAGATAGTTGTCAAATCTTGTTGCTAAAATTGAAGATGTGTTTACTATGGGTGTAAAAAGACAACACTTATAGGTGGAAATCTGCAGGGATATGATGTAAACATGGCCATCTAAGTACATAATGGATTAAATGTTGAGTCTACTTAGACTGTGAGATCCTTTTCAGCAGCAGTGCACTGATCAGTAAACATTCATAGATGTGTGCTTTTTTCCCTCTCTAATGTTTCAGGAGTTTTTAAAAGAAAAATATCTCTTCCTATTCACAATATTTTCTCAAATTTGTTCATTCTCTATTCTCTCTTCTCAGCTATATGTGCACTGTGCTGTTATAGAGTTCATGGTGTTAACTGTATTAAACAGGGGATTAATGCCCGGGGCTCTGGATCTCTGGTAATAGCAGACGGAAATACTGATCAAAGGACTCTAACTGTGCCGTGGGTGTTCGGACTGCCTCTGTCTGCTTCTCTGCATTACAAGAAGATTGGGCTTGGAGGATACACCATATAAGCAGACAGTGCTGGAGCTTTCTGTAGGTTTACTCTGGGATGGACAGGTGAAGGTCCCATCAAGTATAATTAGGGCTACTAGTTCAGTGGTAAAGTATAGATAATATGAGACAAGATAAAACATACCTTTTCTGTCCTTTAAGCTTGGTGGAGCAGTTTAGTTTTGGGTACAATTATGCGTGTTTGTGTGTGTCTACATGTGTATGCACATAGGTGCTTTTGTCTTCTCTATTTGTGCCTGTATGTTCCATTTGTGCTGCATCCCAGAAGCTATGAACAACACATCCTCCAGGCTTCTTACCCTTGTGGTGACAGGGTCAGCAGTCAGAGCTGCTTAGCAGCATGCTCCTCTCATTACATGCATCAGCAGCAATATTACAGCCCCTACTGTGAAAGCATTGGAAGTGCACGTTTATAAGCTTTAATTGTTTGCTAAGTGGTTAGACATATTGAAAGTATCTAACGTGTAAAATGATCAGCCGTAGTTAAAAGTTCAGCTGTCAGCAAGGAAGAGCCCTACACACGTCTTTGTTAAGAACCTTTATGTCTTTTGGTTCATTTGTGCTTAATATTGACCTAGAAAGGTGTAATGAGGTATATACCTTATGATACATATGTGCTATGCATTTTTATGAGTCATCGGGGACATGGGCTATGGCTGCTATACATAGCAGCTGTAAATTAATGTTACCCTTATGTCTTCTCCTTGCATGTTTATGTGCTCACAAATCTTTTACACAATGGGGTAAAGTAAAATTGTAATAGTACCTTCACTACTACTGCAAATGCTACATTTAACATTTATTTATTTTCATTTATTTAAGTTTGGTATTTCCAATTTGTAAGATTTGTGTTTATAGGTGTATTAGTTTCAGCAGTTACAAAGAAGCATTTAAAAGTCAAAGAAGTTAAAGCCAAGAGTTCTCCATGATTTTACAAGTTTTCCCAGGCTTGGTGGGGCTGGTTGGGTTAGGGTGTGTGAAAAGCATCAGAGCAACAGAAGCAGAGAAACCTGCACTGAGTGTGAAATAAAGACTGAGTATGATGAAGTTGGTAAATGGTTGTGAAAGTAGGCGCCCCGCCGGTTCTGTGGAGCGGCGAAACGAGGCCAAGCCCAGTTCTGGCTAATAAGTGTGAGGAAGTGCAGCCAAGAGGCCTCAGCCAGTGGCCGCATAACACCTATTATCAGCCTTACTATAAGACATCCACTTGTTTCCATTTACAGGGTATTGTTTAAGCTGTGGGAAGGTTCTTCGGTGTGACACGTCTCTGCTTGTGTCTGTCAGTGCTGACAGGCTTTAATAGTTTTGTAGGGGTCAGCCTCCTGCTACGTGTGGATAGTTGGAGGAAGAATGGCCAGGATATATGAGGACAATCTGGCTCTGCTGACACCCCACCGAAGGAGGATGGGAGAAAGGAATATTTCTGTTACTGCTATTTTGTGGCCTGTAATTGTCTGTAAGGTCTGTAAAATAGGATAGTAGAGCAAAGAGCTGCAATGCAATGGCAGGGGACAGAGGTTCAGAAAGTACACAGGGGACTGATAAAGGAGGTGTGTGCTGAGCCGACGAGCAAGAAAAATGTGGATGTTTGTTGTGAATTGTGATATTGTGAATGCTACGGTGTGTTCCAGCGGTAGTTTTCACTACAGCCAAATGTCTTTCCCCCCCTTTTTTCCGTTTAAACAGATCCAGTCATGGGTGGAAGGACCCTGCTGGTAGTATCTGTGGTGGTGGGCTTGGCCCTGACCCCAGTGGATATAATAGTGCAGTGGAAAATGTCCTGTCAGTTGATGGAGGAGCTGCCTGTAGCAGCAGGAAGGAGTGTGGCGACAGGGGCCATGTGTGTTAACCTCTTTCCTTGTCACTTTTTCTGTCTTTCTGCCCACCCCCTCTCTACTTTCATCTCCACCTTTTTCCCTTTTTCTTTCCATCTTTGTTCCCTTAGACTCCACTCCCTCTACCTACAGACCTCCATGACAAATTACTCCTGGCGGTTGATTTGTTGGTTGTCAAAAGTGCTCCTTGTGCCCGCCATGAAGGTGGGGTGAGCAGGAGTAGAAGGTGCTTCTCCCCCACCCCCCCTCCCTGCGTTCCTGCCCGTCGTCATCACCTGTCCCCTGCCTCCCCCACCCTCTCACATACGCTCCCGCTACAACTCAGTTTAGAGACATCTCAGTGGATATTCACATTGTGTCTCTTAAGATCTCATTAGATCTGATGTTGTCCGTATTTAATCAGCTCGCACGTTGGGTTTCCAACCCTCTTTTGACAAGACTGTTTTGATATGTTCTTGCTTGTATCAAAAGAGAAGCTTTAGGAGAATCTTTTGTTATTTACGTAGTAGGAGGAAGTGAAGGAGGAGCAGAAGAGAAAAACGTGAGTGAGAGATAAAGACTTTATGACAGAACTATAGATGTCACTGTTTGTGGTAGGCTGTCTGCTGTAGTAAGTAGCAGAAACAATTCTGCACAAAGAAATCATTATTTTACAGGATGATCTGATGAAGTAATAAGCAATAAGCAGCTTAGGATGCTAATGTACTATAATATACTTCATTTTCAGTCATGTTCCTGCAAAGATGTGAATATTAAGACACTTAAGCTACTAAATATTTGCAAATCAGCCTGCTTAGGAATGGGTGATATGGATAAAGTACAAGGTAAAATATTATGATCTACCTGAAACTAACCAAATGGGAATTGCTTTTTCCTTTGGTTTAAATACCTGACAAATAAAGGTGTTTAATCACATTGATTCAAAAATCCTGCAAATCCAATACTGCCAGAAAGTGGTGCTGCTCATCGATTTGCAGCATAGCCAGCAAAGGCCCAATACAGCAAGATATATTAAAAGGATAAACTACCTCAGTATAATAAATACAGCAATTCTTTGATGGTTGACAAATCTCTCGTTTGTATACCCCGTGGTGTCGTATGTGTTGTTAGGCGAATATGTGCAGATGTGCGGGAAACTAGGCTCCGAATAGCTTCCCCTCGAGTCCTTGACCTTGAGATTTGTCCTGTGAAGTGGATGATGACTGAGCTGATGCCTGAAGGCATGGATTTGTCTTCATGTTCGTGCGTGTAACAACTGTTGTTTCACATTTGTGTTTAGCTTTCGTCTCACATTAGGTAGACGGTTAACATATACAATAGTAGACGGATGGCGCAGTCTGCGGAGTGTGTCGGCTGGACGGCGTGTTGTTTATAGCAACGGCTGTTTAGGCTCAGTCCGTGGCGATTTTATTTCGTCAGGTTTTTGCTGTTTTAAAAAAAAACTCATCTCCCTGTCAGTCCCTCACACTGTTTTATTCACTAACTGTTTGGCTTTCGAGAAAGTAATAGAATATGTTTTCCTTTCAACCCCAGCTATACAGATGCTAGATTGCTTTGTGTATCACCATCAAAACACAGAAGAGCGCATTGCAATCCACTTGTGTTCAAAAGTCTAAAACCATGTTGTCTCTCTGTCTCTTTTTTTCTTTTTTTTAAAGAGGGGTTAAGCTTTTATCCTATAAATATGGCATGAAAATCCCACTGTCAACGACACATTCATTCTAAGGCCCGTATTAACATAAAAATGAGGGCTTGTTATACAGTGAGATTTCAATAAAAAGAACACAAAATGCATTTAATGAAATTCAGATGCTGGGCCCTAGCTCACTGAATATCATTAAATGAGCTTTGTGCTGTTTTTCCATCTTCTTTTTGTAGAAGAGGTCCTTGAGTGCCCTTAATAATGTGGCAGATTTCATCATATTCCTGATTTAAAGAGGACAATGTCTGTCTTGTTCACTTGTTCTTTTCCATGCCCAAACCAATCTCCACAGATGTGCTTGCATAGTTTCTGGATCTGGCTCATGATAATATTCCATCTTTTATTTTTTTTTATTTTACTTACTGAAGTTTTGTGAAGGTTCTCCACTAACCCGGTCTCTTCTTGTGCCCCCTCCCTCTTCTGTTTCTCTCTACATAGGATTTGGTTTCATAACATTTGACAGTGAAGACATCGTAGAGAAAGTCTGTGAAATTCATTTTCATGAAATCAATAACAAAATGGTAAGTCTGCGCATTATATTTTTTCCAATTCCAGGTGGACGTCGAAGGATTAATATTTGATTTCTTCTTTCCTTAGTATTAATAGCACAGCTGGTGTGGGTGCGTATGTGTGTGTCCATGTTCATATGCACAGGCTAGCACACACACACACACACACACACGCACACACACATATAGACACTCTGTGGGTCTCTGGGTCTCAGGGATGTGAAAGCAGTGGTGTGTACTGCCCACAAACCGTGAAATTGTGTGGCTGAGTTCTGCCTGTCAGGCTGAGGGACAGGAGAGTGGAGCCTGTCCCTCTCTTTCTGAATCCCCTAACATGCGCACACACACACACACACACACACGCATACACAGGTAGAGATGTCCAGGGATCCAACAGGGAGGCTACTGGCAGAAGCCGAGTTCATTAGTCAGGGATTAACACCTTCCACAGAGTGCCAGTGATGCTTGTTTTATTTACACCAGTAATATGGTCATCCCAGAACTCCTCAGAGTTCAGCAGCAGTTTTCTAAGTCATCGTGTAACTTATGATAATTGGCAGGAAGCGTTTTCAGTGTAGAAAGTGTGACATTAGGTCCTCCTTCACCCAGTTCCACCTTGCAGGCGTCTTAAGAAATCCTGCGCCATTTAAGCACGTTTGCGGACGGCAATTGATTGGAGGAATAGTCGTCTTACTACCGTTCAGCAGTGCTCCTTCTCTTCACTCTCTTTCACAGTTCTTCCCTGGAAATGACTGACTGACCGGGTACGTGACTGACAGGACCAGTGTAGTAGAACCGTGTTCACCAGGGACCACTCTAGGTCACACATGACCCCCAGTATATGTCCCCGCGTGTCTCGGCACTGCATCACAGTCAGCGCTCAGGACCGAAACACAAAAAGCCAGAGTGTGACAGAAATAACTGTGTGTGCATGGAAGGTAGCGTGTCACAATCAAATGCTTCAGAGCCTTTGATTTGTAGACGCAGCACCGTGTGAACACACAAAAATCACGCAACGGTATGAAGTGTAACACCTGACAGTTGTAGATTTTCTAAACCCTTCTCTTAAAATAAAAAAATTAAGTTACAAAAATAGTGGATGCAACTTTTTGTTTGTTACTAAATCTGAGCTCTGGAGAATATCCTGGCTGGCATAGTTTGAGCCCCTCTCCACCTTTTTACCTTAATTAAAAATTCTCATGATGTAAGTCAAACTCACAGCCTGTTTGTTAGAACTTGTAATTGGATAATAAATGAATCTTGAATTGTGTTTCCAATTACGAGGCTGAATTTCCTTAACTGAAAAAATTTGTTAATCTTGCATTTTAAAAAAATACACTATTATGTATCAGTATGTTATTAAATTAGTTGCACACAAATTAAGGTTTTTAAATTACGTTTAAAAGAGCACGATGGGACTGTTCAGATTTTAAAAACACAAAACAATCCAATCTTTTATAACTGTCATTACTTAGCAAATAGTTATATGAAGTTCAAAGCAGGTAAATTATTTGCTTGTAAGCTTGCATAAATTAAGAAATTACAAGGACTTTTAAAGAACGACCGCTGCACAGGTCTTATACTTAAAAACAAGGCGTTACCCAATTGTCTTGTATGTGGGAACATGCTGTGCATAGCAGTCGAAAGCAAATACCTGTCAGCGAATATTATTAGAAACATAAAATCTCCTGATACACCTCAGTCTAACAGGCTTTATGTGAGAAAATGAGCACATGGTATATACTTGGTCAGCGATGAGGTGTATGTGCAGTCGGTCCACTGTAGCTAGCCCAGCTGCTCAAAACATCTGCTCAAGTGGATTCAAACTCACAAATAGTGTTACTGTCGTGCCAACTTTCATAGCCCAGGGATTCTCTGGCATTTACATTCCATCGGCAAAAACGCTTTCTGTCCAGAGAAATGGAATCTCACATACAGGAGAATAGTTTTATTAGGATTATTCAAAGCTATACTGTTAATAAGTGCGATGTCAAAAAATAGTAACAATGTTGTCATGAAAAGCATGTGTCCTCTTTCATGCACATTCCAAATCTTTGCCTAAAGGGATGATATAGGAAAAATAAGAATAAGAATCTTCTAATTATACATATAAATAGAAAAGATTGTTATTACTACAGAGAGGAGTTTTTTGAGGAAGCGGATTAGAGAGAGATGGATGAGAAATTATAGGCTGTTTTTGTGTTGCCATTAACATCAAAGCTTTCTCTGATGCAACAGTCACTGTAAGGAAATGACTCGCTGTTACGTCACAGTTAATAACAGTTACTAATGTTGTTATTTATTTAACCGTTGCTGCTGAAGTGCTGTGTAAAGTGTAAGATTTGCGACCACGGGGGATGCATGGGGAGTTTGAGTGGTCAAAAGTGCATGTGACACACTGTTGTGCATTGACATGTTGAACCTAATAGGGCGTGCACAGAAAATGTTTCAAGTGCCACATAACTGCAAAAGCTGTATCCCTAGCCTGGTCACTCCACCTGGGAGTCCTAGAAACCCTAACAGACAAGATGAGATGGGGGTTTTTTCTCACTTGGGGTGGAAAGGACACCGTAAGGTCTGGTTTTCTAAGGCTTTTGTCACCTTTGTCACAGCCCCTGTTGGCAGTACCTACTGCACATTAAGTTCCTTTGGATACAGGAAATAAATCTTCTACAAAGTGCTGACATCTAGGAAGGATGTCAAAAGAGAAAAGAATTTGGAGTGCGTTGAGCATTTTTCTAAGACACAAAATGTTTTTTACCTTAGTTTCTCATAGGAGGAAACTGGTTATCCGGTGTCTGAAGCACCAGCACATAAAATAAAAAATGCCTCCTGTCTTCATCCTTATGAAGTACTATACAGAAATAGACCTCATCCATCCTCCCCATGAGTGTTATCTAAGATGGTTCTTGAATAATTGATGCAGACAGAAATTCCACCCCACTTGGGAGGGATGTGGATGTACAGGGCAGCCCACCTTCTCCTTGCATGTCCTCTCAGGAGCTCTGGCGGTGTACCAGGGTCAGCGTCCACTCAGATGTGAGGGACCGGACCTTTAAGTGACTTGGTCGCTCACCCTGTGTTCATGTGCCACCGAGGCCTCGCTCTCTCAGGAGCGCTTCATCTGTTCACTGTGAGTTCTGCCTCATACATAATTAAAAATAGGGTGCTGCTTAGCAAAAGTCTCATAACCTGTGACACCAGCTGCACTGACTTCTCCATTAGCCTGCTTTAGCAAATGTAGGCTGTGATAAAAGTATCGATCATCCCCTCCAGGGCCACACGTGATTGTGGAAACATGATTTAGCTACCAAGGCACCCACCCTTGTATTAAAACCAGTAAATATTTTCAGAGTAAAAAAAAAAAATCAATACGGGGGAGATTACGTGACAGTTTTCTGGTACTTTTTTTAACACTTTATCACACCTTCCCCATATATGAATGTCTATATCATATTGTGGCGAGACAGCACCTTATTAACAAGTAACGGCTGTGACTTGTGTTTTCTTAGACAGGAGTAACCCCCCCAACAAATCACATACACCACCCTGCTGTTATGCATGCACAGATAATTCATAATAATACCTATCAAGTATTGGCTCTTATGAGTGAGCAGTGTGCCATTAAAATGGAGTCACATTGGTTTCAGTGAAGTGCTTTAATGTAATGTTCTTTAATGTGTTATTTTCAATATTCAGCGAATGAGTAGCAAATGATCACAACAGGAGGGAGAAATTTTCTGTTCGCTGTCAATTTCTCACTGTGTCTTCCTGACATGACCAGCCAATTACTGCGCCGAGGAGAATAAGCTCCGACTCTCCAAGTCGCTAAGGAGAAGACTAATATAAGTAGGCGTTTATACAATAGCTCCTAACGCAGAGATACAGATGTACTCTGCACAGTGTATTGACTCAAGCATAATGTTGAAAGAGAAGTAGTAAAATGTATAATGCAGCCCATATATTTCTGTGGCTACGACGTGTGTTTCACAACAGCACCATATGGTACTTTGCTGTCATTGAAAGCACGGAAAGCATTGTTTTTCTCCAAAATCATCTTGATCTTTGATTCACAGTTTTCTCTTTTTAATGTTCTGCAGGGATAAAATAATTCAAGTTAGTACTTAAAAGATTCGACTCATTTGTAAGCCTTTATACCAGATTTACAATAATGAATGTGTAGTTGCCGCCAGCTGGATAAACTTGCCTGCTCTGGTGCATGCTGTATAATACTGTGCCAGATTTTTATGCACTTTCAATGTTTGGACCCTTATGTAGCACACAGCATAATCTCTGATTGTATTGTACGATACAGATTGAGATTCATAGGTCATATTGACACGGACCACAAAAAGAAAAAAACAGTGTCCTAAAGAATCATCTTCAGTGACGAGATGATTTGCTCATCTCAACATCATTGAGTCAGTCCGGATTTATATGAAAAAACAGAAGCAACTGAGGCCGTCTAAATCAATAGATGAACTGTGGCGAGTTCTCCAAGATTCTTGGAATAACCAACCTGCCAGGAGTCCTGAACAAATGCTGGTTAGTGTGTGGAGGAGCGTTTATGCTACTCAAAAGCAAAGGGTTGTCACAGCAAATGTTAATATTGATTTAGGGCTTTTCTGTTTGGTGCACTATTAGGTTAATTCAGTGGTGGAATGGAGCATTGTTTCAATTAGCGTTGGTAGTGGAGAAAGCATGACATACTTTAGGAATATTTGAAAATGTGATTGGAATGATTCTATGAATAAAATTACTCCCATTAAGTTAAAAACACAGCAGGAGCCAGGATTCTCCAAATCCACTTTCCGTTTTCTTAACCCTCTCAAGGCAGGCATTGCAGATTTGCAAGAGTTAAAAGCTAACAACCTGATTACCCCACATACATATTTTATGAGTTTTTTTACTCAGAAGTACCACTGCAGGTATTATTTTATGCATTAGCAACAAAAACTTAATTTGTGCCTGAGAGGGTTAAAGGGGATGAATAAGGTATCAAACCACATCATTACTTGATCGTGATCGGACCATAAATGACAATATGTAAACATTACTGTTTTTCCAGTTTCCTCTTTTAGTCAAAGAGCTGGATTTCTGGTGATTTTTATCCAGCCTGTACAGGGTCCTGGGTATTTTCCTGCATAGTGCTCTTAGTTTCATTTGGCAATCTGCAGGGATTGCTGTGTTGATTTGAGTTTGAAGCTATGAGGTTTTAAAGTGTGCATGGTACCCTTGTAGATCTTATATTGCATAAATAACCCCTGGACACACTTGGTTATTGCCAAAGACTAAACGTGTTATCAGTATTTTGAAAATGATTTTTACAGAGAGAGACTTAAGTCTTTGGGCTGTTGAAAATGTCTTGGAAAATATTTTTTTAAAGAGTGGAAATCTTTAACAGTCTTTGAACATGAAGTGCTTAATAAGGGAGTAGGACCACCCTTTGGAGTAGTTTAAGTCCCTCATGGAGGGTTGCCTTACAAGTTCTCGACTGTAAGTAATTGGATGTTTACCGCTTACTGAAGAAGGAAAGCTTTGAGGGATGAAGGAGGTTGAAATCCACTTTGCACTCTGCTCTCCAGGATGTCCCATAAAAGCTCAGTGATGTTCACATCTGCTGAGTGAAGAAGTGATGGAAGCCATTTGACTTTAACCTGATGATCATGGTCTCACTGTTGAATGTCTCTCAGTGTCTACAGAGACAATATCAGCTTGTAATATAGGAGTATGACAAGAAAGCAGTGTAAGCATCATGGGGTGCACCTGTCCTTAGAATGACCTCATATTCCTTAGCCTTTATATAACCAGACAGAGAGATAACATCAGACATAATGACTCATGTGAGATTGAAGGCCATTGAAGGCATCGTTTTGCTTTATCCAAAACTTCTTACCATTATCATACGTCTGTGTACCAACACTCAGATGCCCAATTTTCCTACTGACAATTCATACAAGTGCCTCTGTTGTAAATATATACTTTATATAATGCATTACATATAGCCTTTGTTTTGTTTGTTTTTTGTTTTTTGTGTATCTTTTGCTTGAGGTTTTAAATGAGAGAAATGCTCCAGGTAAAATCGTTGAAATGCTAGTAGTTGGACCCATATTAGAGAAAATGGTTTTAAAAATACACAGTAGCGACCTCTTCTTGAAAAAAAAATTATAAATTGAGTATCAAAGTGTCAAATTGTGTGTGTAATTGTCTCAAAAAGCAAAACTCCATTATCTGCTGCCCATCAAAAGGCCCATTAAACTCAATAAACACTCATATTACATATTTAGAAAATCTCTACTGATTCTTTTTCTTTTCTTAGGATGCATATAAACTACCCCCCCTCCCCGACTCACCATGCCTGACAGCCTGACTATGGGCAGAGCTGTGATATTCCATAACTATTCAGTTCATGTGTTTTGACTTTTTAGCTCTGAGTGGGAGCTGGAGTAAATGAATCACACTGTTTCCATTCTTCAGTCTATCAGTCTGCTGATGGAATCCATTCACTAGTGAAGCTAATAGCAGCTGTACACCTCCCCCTCCACATGCACACACACACCTAACACCCACAACATTCATCCCTGAAGGACAGTCATTGCCAGTTCATCCCGCCCACACCTTCCCGTCATACCTACAAGGTTAATATGTATGGGAGATGCATTGAAAAGGTCATAACTGGAGCGCTTTACCGATCTGTATCATAGGGTCTGCACATAAAAAAAACAAAAAACAAGGACAGTTTGCTTTATTCTCTGTCTGGGGGCTATATTACTACATATGGCAGAAGTAGTGTTTGTGATGTACTACAAGTCCATCTTTGAATAGGCTCTGATGCATATCTACGCCTCAAAAGTTCGACTTCAAGCCTAGTTATTAGTAGCTAGAGAATACTATACTGCCCAAAAGAAAACAAATCTTAATTTTACAGCAGAACAAGGATAGTTTAGAAAAAGAAATGGAAAAGAATTTACAGGGACAGAATTGGTCTGGCTAATGTACACTACATCCTTTCAATTTTTTCCTTATCATTGTTAAGCTGCACTCTCCCTGAAAAATAGAGAAATAAAGTAAATAATTATCCCAAGTAGCCCTATAGACTTTTTAACAAGCATTCTTTCCAGGGAAAGGACCCAAACAAAATATAATTTAGTACATATATCTGTTGTTATTTTACCATGCTAGACTTTCCAAACTGATGGTCTGCTGGGATGGGATCTGTCTCCTTATATTATACAGCTTTTTGGGGTTTCTGGGTTTGGATTCTTTTATGCTTCCAACGAAGTAGCTTACAGCTTGCTTGGGCAAAATTAAAGGTCTACAGTTGATGTATACTGGAACCTAACAAGCATAGTTATCCTAATTAACCTTCTTGGAAAGTGTAAATGTGGTTATACGGATATTCTCATTCCTTAAAATATTAAACTAATTATTAGTGTGAGAAGAACTAGAACTGGATAAGAAAATAGACGTAGTCAGGTAGGTGTCCCTCCTCCTGCTGAAAAGGAACACACTCTACAGTCAGGGTGGTCTAGTTAAGGACATGCAGTATTGTGCAAAATCATGAGCCAAGCCTTTCTTTATAGTTTATTCCTAGGAGCCACATTTTTAAAGTGGTCTTGTATAGTAGTTTTCCAGGCTTTCTGAAGGCCTTTTAAAGCTTTTCTTCAGATTTTTCAAAAGTTTTCAGTCTAGTCCTTGTACCTGATCATTTTCAGAGAATTTTGTTTGTTTTGTAAGCCACTTACTACCTATGAATCATTCAAGTATAACAAACACCTAATGCAAGGTATACACCAGTGCTGTATCAACACATAACAGACAACTTAGCAAATAACGTTTTAAATTGTATCTTTAGAGATATAGTTACTAGCAGTCTGTCTCAAAAACACATAATTTTTTCCCCATTTCTGTATGAAATGAAATGC
The DNA here is from genome assembly GCF_964374335.1 of Astatotilapia calliptera. Lineage (NCBI taxonomy): Eukaryota > Metazoa > Chordata > Actinopteri > Cichliformes > Cichlidae > Astatotilapia > Astatotilapia calliptera. The sequence goes on along the minus strand of NC_137431.1, from coordinate 9,238,421 downwards.
CAAAAATAGCACAATTTGACAGACATAAAATAACATTGGTGCATCAACAAGATGATTCCTAAAGAGGTATTAACCAAAGACTTGCTATATCATTGCATGATGAGCAATTATATCCCTAAAAATATATACATTTTGGAGGAAACTGGACAAGTGGAGGAGAAAAAACGTGGAGGCTTAAAAAACTTCAGGTTTTGATTTACACATCTTTCATAGCAACAGAAAAGTGGTTAGCTAGCCACTTCTGCCACACATGTGACATGCTACTCTTGTTAGGATAACTCATGACATTTTACATTGTAGAATGTTAGCTTAGTTGCTACTGGAATTTTCCACTCCATGACTTGTGACAGTTATACTTCCTTCAAAGTTAGCAGCTTTTTCTCCACTCATTGCTAAGTTGCATGAATCTCAGAACATTCCGATTTTACAGCAGTGTCGCTCACAGCGTTAACATGATTTCAACCTTGGCAAAATCTGGGCAAACATGGACCTACTTGGAAATAGTAGCGAGTGACCCAAGCAAGTTCAGCCAGAAAAGACCACTGGAAGCATAACACTGGCTAGATCACATCAGAACAAGTTGCCTAATTATTGCACAGTTTATCAAAAAAAAAAAAAAGGGTTTAACTCATTCTTTATGTTATTGAAACTTCAAACACAAGCCATATGTTGTTACAAAATGTTTTAGTATCAGTGTTGTAGACTTGTAGTCAAGACCGCCTAAACTAAGACAAAGACAATACCAAGACCAGAGGGTATTGAGACAAGACAAGACCAAGACAAAGTCGAGACGAGACCGAGACAAAAAAAGTCTTTAAACTGCAGCCAGATGCTGCTTCGTTTACGGGTGTCAGGCATATTTATGTGTTTTTGCAATGCACTTGCACAGACCTCCTCACCGCTGTCTACTGTCTCACTCACTTACTGAGAGGACAGTCAGTAAGCGAGTCGTGTCTCTCACCCTCTGTTTTTCACATAATGATATTATCCTATATCCTCGCATGTGATTGGCCACAATATGGAGGAATTGGAGCATAGCTGAGCCACTGTGTGAGAGCTGTGCAGCGAAACAAAATCAAGTGAGGAGCCAGCTTTCGCTCAATGGGAGTCGACTCTTCTGATTCACTACAAAGCACTCTCTAAGCATGGCTCCTAGAGCTGATGCTTTTGCGCATGACACATTATCGAACGTTACGTTGTACGTCATGGATACTGTTGACTCCAAATCTCCAAATCTATGTCGATTTGAGACAGCAAGACCGAGACAGCGAGACCAAGACAAGACCGAGGGATCCAAGACCAAAGTCAAGACAAGACCAAGACCACGTAAAAGTGGTCTCAGGACCGGTCTTGGTCTCGAGACAACCAACTCTATAGTGTTGCCTTCACAGACGTACTTGTTACCTTCTGACTTTATCTTGGGTATGCAGTGATGTAAGTCTCAAGGCTAAGCTATCGTCTGCGGTATATCAGTGCATGAAAGGCAGAAACATTTCAGTATATGTTGAAAGCACACACGTTGAAGTAACCACACCTTGTCAACACTTTGTGACAGGAATCCACTTTACTAGTTACTTAGCGTTTATACTGTGTGTGTGTGTGTGTGTTTGTGTTTGTGTTTGTGTTTGTGTGTGTGTGTGTGTGTGTGTGTGTGTGTGTGTGTGTGTGTGTGTGTGTGTGTGTGTGTGTGTGTGTGTGTGTGTGTGTGTGTCAGATCTCGTGAGTGCCGTTTCTGAGAAATATGGTATAACTTTTCTGGCAGGGAAGGCAAGGCAGTTTAATGGTGTGTCCCTTTTCTCGACAGGGTGCAATGGTGCTCAAACACCTTCATTGATAGTGTTTAAATTGTGGATCAGGAGACTTTTCACAACACAATATTGTGCAGCCTTCAATAAATGCAAGAGTCCTTGACAAATTACACAAACTATAATTCTGAAAAATGATCCCCGTTAGAATAAGGACCTGTGTTCCCTTCATACTCTGAATGTGCCACAAGGTCTTTCCACATGGTGAAATTTGAATCTCTACTCTCTTGGCTGCTGAACCTTTGCAGTTCTTCGTTGCCGGGCTCCGAATTGTCTCTCTGTCCTTTCTCTTCCTTACTGTTTGATTTAGTCGACTATGAAAAGCTCTTGCCTCCTTTGCTCTCAACCTCCTGTGTGTCTGAAGCAGGTGAACACCCACATACTCACACCACCACAGAACCCGGCCCCTGACTGGTTTTAAATCCATGACAAGGAACCCGCACTCTGAATATCAAAAGACCCGCATCTGAGAGCATGTAGGCATGACTCACACCTGGCTCTGTCTTACTCCCAGCAGACTACCTGAGCGTCCATCTCGCTAGTTGTTGCAGGGGTTTCTAGAAGAGGCTGATCAGCTGCTGCCGCGTTTGAAAGTGTGGATAGAACTTGAATGTATTTGTCACCCGGCTATGTGAACATTGAAAATCCCAGCAGTGTGCTGGGATTTTAACACGCCCATTTGTCCCACCCGCTTCCTGCTTCCATGCCGCGGGTCATTTTCAGACGGGAAAAAGCACCTGTGCTCTCTTCAGCACTATGTCAAACCATACAAGGCACATAAGAAGGGTAGAGTAGCTGTGACAGCTACAAAGTGGCTGAGGGAACTGTGTACTTTAGTTGGTCTGCTTCAAATAAAAGAGCCACTAACAGCAACAAATCACAGCTCTGCAACACAGCAACTTCCCCCCGTGATAGAAACCTTTTTCATTAGTGTTCCCTTTTTTACATGTCTCGCTCTCTGCTAGATACAGTGTACAGAGCTTGTTACACTATGCATTCAGCACAGAAGTTTTCCTTGAGTTTGGCAACTTGAAATAGCATGTTGTGTCTACCGCTGTGCATGTATGACTGGTGTGTGAATACTAATGTGCATCACTGGCCTGTCAGAGTCGCAGGCCTATTTGTATGGATGCTAGGCTATACCTTGGTTGAGGTGTGCACAGGACTGGTGCAGTAGCCTGTCTTGTGCAGCAGGCCAGGATGACATGTGAATCGCAGCAGCCGAGAAAGCCCTGTTTAAGTGGAGGCAGTAGGGAGAAGCAGGCAAGAGCCAGGAGGCAAACAGACAAACAGATGGACAGGCTGATGCCAAGCAGGCAGTGGAGCAAATAGATTGTGCAGCATGGTGAACAGACTCAGCCTACCAAAGAACAACCAACAGACACAAGACCGTGCCACCCTTGTCAGCTGCTTGTGCTTCTCTATAATTCATAGAGATAGGATAGATATGTGGTAAATAGGACTCTCATCTTCCTCCTTCTTCTCATCTGCCCCTGTCACATCCCTCATTTGATATGTGTTATGTAGGAGGAGGAGATGTCAGTCTTGCAAGATGGGAAATGAACAAACCTGTATGTGGGAGAAGTGAAGTGAGAGGAATAAATGCAGGAAAGAGATGAGCGCTGCAGGTGGAATTGGACTGCGGGACACTGGGGACTCCAGCCCAGCAACAATACACAAATGCACAGTACACAAACAGGAAAACAAAGCCCTTACTCAGTTTCAAAACACACCCTTTTTGGCTTTAGGATTTGAAGCTGTTTTTGCAACAAAAACACCCAAAAACATTTAAGGTCAATGAAAAATGATAGCAAAGGAATAACGATTTGTCAAATGACAGGACTTGTTTGAAGATTAGTCCTTTTGTTAAAAAAAAGAAAGAGTCTGGACATACTTCCACACTGTGGGAGTCTGGAGAGCAGAACTTCTCCTACCTTTATGTTTTAGAAACTCATGGAAACTCAAGTATTTAGCCTGTATTTCCCTGAGGGTTTGGGCACATGCTCACTGGAGCAATAACCTTTGCTTTAATGCAGGAGAAGATTGTAAGTTTTCCTTAGAGACTTTGCTCTAAAATGTGAGGTGTTCAGATTTGCTCAGTCTGTTTTTTCCCCTTCTCTCTCTATGGAAAACATCTAGCACTGTGCAAGTCAAACAGAAAACCACCTTAAAGAGCTGACACAGCCCTGTCAGATCTGTCGGGCTGCGTACCAACACAGACTAATGCTTTGGTGTGTGTATGTGTGTGTTTGTTGTCTGTCTACATAGGTAGAATGTAAGAAGGCCCAGCCCAAGGAGGTGATGTTCCCACCAGGTACACGGGGGCGAGCCAGGGGTCTGCCCTACACCATGGATGCCTTCATGCTGGGGATGGGCATGCTAAGTGAGTTATACTTGTGCAGATATCTAAACAGGACTGCATGAATATTTGGGCATATTTCCATGAGATCTTTTGGTGATAAACCAAAAGACTTGTTTCTGGTGTTTTTACCTCATTTTGCCAATCCCGTGATGGTCAATCAAGAAAAAGGCAGATGCATACAATTTTTACGGCAAAACTATGTTTTGTTTTATCCAGACCAAATGCCAGACGTGCACACCATTCAGTCACCAATTTCTATCTGCTTAAAAAATCAACTTATGCAAACTTTTGTCTAGATAGCCCCATTAGGTGGGCGCTGCCCCTAATTAGGCTGCTTCAAGGTGTGCCACCAGTGGCCACTGTGGTCTATTTCTGGTTGAGTGTGGTACAGCCAGCCCCTGGGCATATAGGAGCAGACCAGCACATTAGCAGGCTAAATGAAGAGGAAAATTGGTGTAATGTCATATTAAGGATTCATCACTGTGCCCCCCTTAATGGGTAATGAAGGGGACACACATGTCAGAGAGAGATCTCATCTACAGGGACCTCAGCTGCTGGCCCACCCCTCTTCATTACCATCCAGCCTATGCCTGTGGCCCTTTTTATTTAACACTATTGCACTCTCTCCCTCCCTGCCTCCCCACTCACCCGCTATCCATCTATGTGTCTGTATGTCTGTCTGTAACCAAATGGATTTGCAATCACATTAAAGATTTATTTTTTCATTTTTTTTTTTCAGAAGCAAAAGAGACATATCACTGATTGTAAGAAACTCATTTTGCGCTGCACGTAGCCCCTCCCTCTCACAGCAGGTGCAGGTGCATTTGTGTCTCCCGCAGCTCTCAAAGCTGATATTCATATTTCGCTGTCGCTTGTTTTGCATTTTCTCAAAAACTGAACAATCACTGAGGCCCAAAGCTATTCTTACCAAAGAAGAGGGCAGTAAACTAATTATCTATGTTATCTATCTATCCATTTATCTATATACAGTTGCTTTAACTGTCATGGTTATTGCAGCCTTGACCTTTCCACGGGGGTGATTATACAGTTGTTTGTGGTAAAAGTGTTGATACGTTTGGCTGAGTGCTTCTGTCAACTCTATCTAAGTCGCTCCCAGTTCCATCTCATCTGTTAGAAGTATTTAACAAGCACAGTGAACTTTTCAGAACTTATTACAGACTAATGTGTCTGCGAAGAGGAGAGCACTCTTCCCCTCCATTGGGAGACGGCAGGCAGAAAGGCAGTGATGTGCTCATGTGAGAATATTAACAGCCAACTTGTTTGGAGACACTCTTATCTAAATGAAATTGGAACAAGGACAGCGAAACATTCCTTTATATAATTTGCATTTGGAAAAAGGGACCCTAGGCTCATTATTTAAGAAAGTGTAAGCTCCTTTTGTGCCAAATCTCATTAAAGCCATCCCTAGCTCCTTTGTTTACTGCCTCTAATCGAGGCATTTATCTTTATTGTGTTGCGCCGATGTATGTTTGCTGAAATTAATACACATTTGAGCCTGGGCGAGGTATGGATGTACCAGATGGATAATTGATTTTAAAGTGAATCAGAACTGTTGAGCCATAAAATAGGTACATTAGCATGCATATTAATAAGGCAAATAAGAGCACTAAGAGGCCGCCACAAGGCCAGACACAATGGCAGGCTTCATTTAGTGAAATAGTAGGAGAGACAGTGAGTTATCTCCTTCTTCCCCGTACTTTCTCCCCACCTACCACATTGTCTTGTCTGAAAATATTTGTGAGTTTGCACATACTAAGACTTTCATGAGATAGGAGATGAACTTAGTATGTATCTCAGGCTAGTGTCACTTTATATTTGGCTCTCTCCTTTGACACACTGTGCACACACATAACTGAAAACTCTTTGCTTAGTAAAAAAACCCCAATTTTAATGCGGTACATCAGACAAGGAAAGTGGTCTTGCTGTTTCAGAAAATGTCAAAATAAGGACGTATGAGAAGCTCGGGTATCTAAGCCAACAATTTTAGTTTGGCACTTATTCTGTTTGACAGTATCAAACACATAATATCCAATATTTTGCTGTCTGTGATAGGTTTTTCGTTGTATCGTATCACAGTTCTTTTCAGACCAAACAAACAATGAGAGGCTTTGTGAAAGCCGTCCATCTGTAACTTCCCGGTGATGACTTCTCATCAGCAGCTGATGAGCATTGTTGTTTTTTTTTTCTGGCGTAGCCTCTGTCCTACTTCATCCATACCAGGTTAAGGTTCCCCTCACCGCCTCTCAGCGTTGCATTTCTTTTTGTCTGCTAGAAAAGGGGAGAGGGTCTGAGAGAGGCATTTTCCCATTGGGTTGGGAATAAATTGAACTTTTTCATGGACAGCAAACACTGATTAGATATTTATGACCAAGGTCAACCTTTCTGATTCCAGCTGGCAAAGGCTCTGAGGCATACAGAACAGAGCATCACACACATTCTCCCTCCCTCACTCACACACACGCACACATAGCTTGCCCACACTCAGACGCATGCATGCAAAATATGTTTTGACGCCTTGCAAGCACATACACACAAGTGCATGTATACATATATATATAAAAACATATATGTATATGGTATATGGATCGTGCACACATACTTTCTAATAATGTTTTACTTAGTTGTATTTAATGTAATACCAATTATCCAGCACTCTCTAGAAAAATGCAGTTTCTAAATTACGGTCTTGACATTTGAATGGTATTGTGACTGCAGCCACTTTATCGGGGTAGTACACAGCTAACGAGAGCTGAGGACACACGTGCCTGAAAGAGGTTTCAGAGGTCAGTTACTGAGGTGTAGCTTACACACAACAAAGAAAGAGTTATCAAGGCTGATTCATTCTTAGCCTTAAGGACGTCATCGTGCTAGGTAATTTAGTCCAGACTTATGGTTGTAGATGATAATAGCTTGAGGAACACAGATAAAGACTTAGACATATACTATAATTAGGGGGTTAATTATGTTTATATTACCTTTGATGGTGCTCAAGCTCTCAGTCGTCCCCCCTCCCCACGCACTCATCTCAAATTTTCTTATGTCTGTATACCGCTTCCTAGCTGCCTGCTCCCTCGCACCCTGTTTCTCAATATGTTGCCCACAGCTGCTTCTGTCTGAAAACTGTCCAGCTAATTAACTGGTGGGTCTGTGGTAGTAATAAGAATCATGACAGCAGATGAACAATACATCTGCTACTTTTAAATTTTTCTAATGACACTGGGTCCACTTTGGGCCTCATTGCAACTCGCCATTCACCCAGGGACTTTACAGCTTTTAACCAAGTCTCTACCCCCACAGAAACCACTGACTTTGATTTATGCATGACAGTTTTAAAATATTCCATTTGTATCAAGATTATAATTCCCTAGCTAAGCTTTAGGTAATGCTTCAATTGTATAAAAATTATTCTTGATAATTCCAGTTTTGATGTATTGCAGATACATCATGCAAATGTATGATCATCAATCAGTAAATCAATATTAATACAACTTTTCAGATAAATGCTTCAGATAACAAGTAATCGAATAACAATTAAATTCAAGTTCTGTTTTAATTTTGTTGTAAAACTTTTTTAAACTAGCAAAATAAACGAATAATTTTACAAATGTGCAGCTGCCTCTTGTGTGACCATATCATTTTGACAAACTACTGTACATTAGCTATATTACTACACATGAACCTTTCTGTTACTGTGAAGAGATATAGAACATAAACAGACACCGACATCTCAAGGAGCCTGCTATAAAGTGTTATTACACTGAGCTATAAAAGTGCCAGATAACTTAAGGTTAAATAAAGAGTGAAAATAAATTAGATAGTTAAGAACCAAGAGCAGCTGTATTTGTGTGGGAGCATATCAGTGCTTTGGTTTCCAACCATTTGCTGAATTTGGGACCAGCTCTTAATACCCAGCACAAATAAAGAGCTAAACTAAAAATGTATGAAGCTTTAAAAAAAAAATTTCAATACTAACTGCTTTGAGTACCTTAAACGTGTTAAATATTTTTTGTACAATTGTGTCATTGTCCATCTTCAGTCACCAAGTCTGCTCCCCTAAAACACTTTTGTTTTTTACAATCAGGGCCTCAGTCGTATCGTTGTAGCCATTATTTTTGCTGGCTATAAAAACATTTTACAGACCAAATTAATCAGTGAGATCTCAAACTATGGCAGAATTCCTGAAAAATAGTCCTGTTAAATTTATGCCACCTCTAATTGGGCTTAGAGCACAAACACACATGGCAAGCCACCAGACTTAGTGTACGAAGTATTTTTCTAAACAATAATAGAAGTTTTTTCAGACATGTATTTAATGAGGGGTTCCTTTCATTTTAAAACTGTAACATAATAGTTTATTTGTCAAAATAAAAACAATTAGAATAAAATCCTGAAGGCCATCCTGTGTGAATATATTTTCGAATATATAGTTAGGTCTAGTCTAGTATTTGGACAATAAGACTTGTTTTTAAATTTTGCCTGTCTACATGACCGCATTGTATTGAAAATTAAGCAATCAAGGTATAATTGAGTATTGAATTTCGGGTTTAATTAAAGGGGTTTAAAAAAAATAATAAACACATTTTTTACACATCCCCTCTCTTTTTAAATGCTCAAAAGTAATATCACATAAGCTGTTTTCCTTTATCTTATGACAAATTAGGGGATAAAATTTTGAAAGTTTAAGTGTAGAATTTGCATTTGGTAGTTGTTCCTGAAAACTCTTAAAATGCAGATCAAACAGGTGTCATTGGATGTGAAAAGACCATCATTAGGCTGAAAAATAAAACAGACTTATCAATGTGATAGAAGAATTTTAAACCGAGGTTTAACTTGGATGATGTGAAGAGAAAAGCATGGAAAATGAAAGGAAGGGCTAATTATCCATGTGTAACAAATTATCTGTAAAATATAGTGGAGACAATGTTAAGCCACGTACAGCTGCTAGTAGAACCAGATCTTCAGTTTTTATTGATGGAGTGCTGATAGCAGTACCAGGATGAAATCTGGTGTGTACAGATGTTTATTTTTCTCAGACTCTAAGCCTGTAGTACTAATAGAATGGCACTTCACAATACAAATGGCACACTTTTCATTCTTCATGCTACAGTCACAACAGGGAAAACTGTGGCCAAGACCATGGCACAACCCAAATTATTGTCACTGTGTGAAGCTAACTTGCAGTCAATAGGACTTTATAATGGTTGCTTGGAAGACGGGGATCAGGTCAGCAACCACTTGCACATCTTCAAAGTGTCTTTGATGTGCCAAGATGGCGTTAAAACAGCAAAAAGATGGAATAATTCTACCATCTGTCTGATATCAGTTGGTGAATAAATGGGGTTAAGTTAGCAATTACATGGAGTGTCTTTGTGGTAATACACTGTTTAACTGTAAATTTGTGAAAGTAGACGTTTCTAATCCCCCCCAAAGCCACATGTCCATTGATACTATGACTGCTCCCAGACTACCAAAAAGCAAACCAAAAAAGCGGCAAATAATGATTCAAGCATAAAAGAAAATCGCAAAGTAAGAATAATAAAGCATCCTCGACTGTACCAAAGTGTAAAACAGTTAAACATGGATTCTTAAAATCCATGTTTAAGCCAGCCAGCTTATTAATCAACCAAGGACCCAGACAAAATTTGAAACCTTAACTTTCAGCCTTTTACACCAAACTGGAAAACACAAAGAACAGTTTTGTTTGTTGGTATCTCTTGGTTCTGAATTCTTCAACATTTTGTTTGAGTTAGTGCTCAGTAATTATAGTTTAACATTGATGTAGATGCTGATAATGACAGCCTCAACACTAGAATTAATCTACTATTAGACTCAATTGACTTCTCTCAAAATGTAAGTGAGCCCACACACCACTTTAACCATACTGAACATGTTCTGACATCTTACATAGAACATAGAACCAGAACACTACTTATCAGCATTCGCTGAGAACCCTTTATTGTCTGATCACTTCTTAATAACTTTTAAATTTACAGATTACAGAGCAGTCTGGAATAAATGTCAATACAGTAGATGTCTTTCTGAAAGTGTTGTTACCGCATTCAAGGATGTAATTTCTCCACTGTTGTCTTCAATTGCATGCACAACTCCAATGCAGAGGCTGATTATCTCATTAATTACATCCCCATTGTGTACAACCCTGGATATTGTGGCTCTGAAAAGAGAAACCCTCAAATCACTAGTGCTTGACTCACAAACACAAATCTTCATTTAGCCTGAGAAAAAGATTTTCTTGCTCTTTAAAAAGAAAACAACCTCAGGTCTCTTTTTAAAATTTTTATTCAGGGTTAACAAGGAGTCAGAGCTCTTTTAAGACAAGCATTCCCGTAATTTTAACTAATGATTTCACAAATTTCTGTACAAATAAAATTGTCATCATCAGAGAAAAAGATAGTCATCCTCAAAACACAGACCATTATTATGGTTCGGTACTACTTAAACTCTACAATTGATCTCTCTGAGTTAACTTCAATAATTGCTTCCAAACCATCAACATGTCTATTAAACCCTCATTCCTACTATTCCTACCATTAATTAGTGTTTCAATCTTAAATGTGAATAATATATCTCTGTTAATGGGCTGCCTACCACAGGCCTTTATGTTGGCAGTAACTAAACCATTAAATTTAAAAATCTGTCACTTGACCCAGCTAGATTAGCTAATTATAAACCAATCTTCAACCTTCCTTTTATCTCAAGCAATGGTTGTTTTTTTTTTTGAAGAGTTTAGTCAGTATACAGAATTAATCACAGTAAAGAAACAGCAATCAACACTGTTGACCACAATATTTTATTAAAGAAATAAGAGCATGCTGTAGGTATCAAAGGCATTGTGCTGCAGTGCTTTGAATCATATCTATCTAATAGACTCCAGTTTATTCATGTAAATGAGGAGTCCTCTTCTCATGCTAAGGTTAATTATGGAGTAGGGCTGCCACAAACGATTATTTTGATAGTTGACTAGTCACCAATTATTTTTGCGATTAGTCGACTAATCAGATCATGCATCCATTGGATGTAAAACGTACAGCTTATTGCACCAGCATTATTCTGCTCTTATATAACTATCATTAGCTTACAGCTTTAAGTGTTTAAGGTATGTGCTAACTAAAAATAAAGACAAGATGATAATTTATTCAATTTTAATTAAATTTGCAGATTGTTTCGGTGAAGTTTAATAAACTCAGCCGTCTGCTACTTACTATCTAAAATATAACAGGACACCGGAGTATATTCTTGAGCATCTCACACTTCTGATAATCAGTTGTCTGCTTGACGTTATTCAGCTGTGTAAAAACTATAACTTTAATCTCAGCCAAACTGATTTACTCAGGAACAAATAAAATACTGAAAAAAGCCAAACAATAACATTTTTAAGTTATCTAAGTGACTCATATTTCATGTTTATCCTGAGTAGCGAAAGACGGCAGTGGGTTTGAAAACGATTTGCCGGGAGTCCGGTGTTCTCACCGGCTCTAGTGAGCCTTGAACCCCGACTAGCTATCGAGCTGGTGGGTAACAGACGTCTCCAAAAACATCGGAGTGCTTTTGAAAATATGTGGTGTCTTGATAAACTGAGCAGATATTTTAAGTTTACACAGCTACATTCTCGCCTGAAAATATGTTAAACGTTTATTTTGTGACCCAGAAAGTATAATAAGAGTAAAATTAAAACTAACTAGCTGCCGCCATTGTTGGAAACTGAGCAGGGGTGCGCTATGAATTCTGGGATAGGTTGGGCCACGAATTATACACCCGGACCCATCCTTCAAATCTGGGGAAATGAAGGCCACATTTGTCGGAGTCTTCGAATTTGGACAGTCTTCGTCGTGTCGCTGTAATGTAATTGGCCTACAAATGCGGGCACAGGAGGATGCGGTTCCTGAATTTGGACACAGCTACGATACCGGACACTGCTTCTTCTTCGGCGTTTAACTGCAGCTGGCATCCTTGTACATACAGTGCTGCCATCTTCTGTTTCAGTCCATTATTACACTCTTAAATCCTACTACTTATTCCTGCGTCTTTTGGGATCTTACAAAGCTTCAAACGATGCGTCGACTATTAAATTAGTCGCCGACGATTTTCATAGTTGACGTAATCGTGACTAGTCGACTAACTGTGGTAGCCCTATTATGGAGTTCCACAAGGTTTCGTGCTGAAACCACTTCTGTTTACATTATGCATGCTTCCCTTAGCCAGTATGATTAGAAGGCATAGCATGCATTTTTCATTGCTATGCAGATGATACCCAGGTATCCATTAATCCAGATCACACACTACTGCTGGGGGCTTCCCATGATGCTTCTTCAATCACCTCTTTTCATTCTGTGTTTATACACCACTGCATTTAATCATTAGTTATTATTGACTGAGTCAGTCACCTGACTTCAACCCAAAATTAAGCATACAGTGGGGCAAAAAAGTATTTAGTCAGCCACCGATTGTGCAAGTTCCCCCACCTAAAATGATGACAGAGGTCAGTAATTTGCACCAGAGGTACACTTCAACTGTGAGAGACAGAATGTGAAAAAAAAATCCATGAATCCACATGGTAGGATTTGTAAAGAATTTATTCGTAAATCAGGGTGGAAAATAAGTATTTGGTCAATAACAAAAATACAACTCAATACTTTGTAACATAACCTTTGTTGGCAATAACAGAGGTCAAACGTTTACTATAGGTCTTTACCAGGTTTGCACACACAGTAGCTGATATTTTGGCCCATTCCTCCATGCAGATCTTCTCGAGAGCAGTGATGTTCTGGGGCTGTCGCCGAGCAACACGGACTTTCAACCCCCGCCACAGATTTTCTATGGGGTTGAGGTCTGGAGACTGGCTAGGCCACTCCAGGACTTTCAAATGCTTCTTACGGAGCCACTCCTTTGTTGCCCGGGCGGTGTGTTTTGGATCATTGTCATGTTGGAAGACCCAGCCTCGTTTCATCTTCAAAGTTCTCACTGATGGAAGGAGGTTTTGGCTCAAAATCTCACGATACATGGCCCCATTCATTCTGTCCTTAACACGGATCAGTCGTCCTGTCCCCTTGGCAGAAAAACAGCCCCATAGCATGATGTTTCCACCCCCATGCTTCACAGTAGGTATGGTGTTCTTGGGATGCAACTCAGTATTCTTCTTCCTCCAAACACGACGAGTTGAGTTTATACCAAAAAGTTCTACTTTGGTTTCGTCTGACCACATGACATTCTCCCAATCCTCTGCTGTATCATCCATGTGCTCTCTGGCAAACTTCAGACGGGCCTGGACATGCACTGGCTTCAGCAGCGGAACACGTCTGGCACTGCGGGATTTGATTCCCTGCCGTTGTAGTGTGTTACTGATGGTGACCTTTGTTACTTTGGTCCCAGCTCTCTGCAGGTCATTCACCAGGTCCCCCCGTGTGGTTCTGGGATCTTTGCTCACCGTTCTCATGATCATTTTGACCCCACGGGATGAGATCTTGCGTGGAGCCCCAGATCGAGGGAGATTATCAGTGGTCTTGTATGTCTTCCATTTTCTGATGATTGCTCCCACAGTTGATTTTTTCACACCAAGCTGCTTGCCTATTGTAGATTCACTCTTCCCAGTCTGGTGCAGGTCTACAATACTTTTCCTGGTGTCCTTCGAAAGCTCTTTGGTCTTGGCCATGGCGGCGTTTGGAGTCTGACTGTTTGAGGCTGTGGACAGGTGTCTTTTATACAGATGATGAGTTCAAACAGGTGCCATTCATACAGGTAACGAGTGGGGGACAGAAAAGCTTCTTACAGAAGACGTTACAGGTCTGTGAGAGCCAGAGATTTTCCTTGTTTGAGGTGACCAAATACTTATTTTCCACCCTAATTTACGAATAAATTCTTTACAAATCCTACCATGTGGATTCATGGATTTTTTTTCACATTTTGTCTCTCACAGTTGAAGTGTACCTCTGGTGCAAATTACTGACCTCTGTCATCATTTTAAGTGGGGGAACTTGCACAATCGGTGGCTGACTAAATACTTTTTTGCCCCACTGTACATTTCTCTTTGAGAAAGAAAAAACTCTAGCAGAAACTTTTAAGAAAAGGAAGCAATCTAACTCAGTTGCAGTAGAGGCCTAAATGGTAAATGGCCTGCATTTGTATAGCGCTTTTCTAGTCCATAGGACCCCAAAGCACTTTACACTACATTCAGTCATTCACACACACATTCACACACTGGCGATGGCAAGCTACATTGTAGCCACAGCTGCCCTGGGGCGCACTGACAGAGGTGAGGCTGCCGAACACAGGCGCCACCGGGCCCTCTGACCACCACCAGTAGGCAAACACGGGGTTAGTATCTTGCCCAAGGATATTTGGCATGCAGCCAGGATGCAGCCTGGGATCGAACCACCAACCTTCTGATTAGTGGCTGACCTGCTCTGCCACCTGAGCTACAGCCACCCCAAAGCCTAGCAAAGCATTTCAAATTTGGTGAGGTCTGTTGGGTTTCAGATCCAGATACTCCACATTCGCACATTTAGCAAGCTTTGGCAAATGTCTTTGTATCAAAAAACAGTTACTATTCCTATGCCCAGTTTGAAATAGATAACTGCTGCTGTGTTCTTGTCCATCTTTGCTTATTGTTATGTTTTCCATAGATTCACTTTATCACTCCAGCCTAAGACATCACCAGTGACAGTTACTATATTCATCATATATGCATATTGTATGAAAAAGGTTGGGTGGGCATTGCTAACACTAAAATCTTAGAAGCATTAGTTTTGTTTATAAATCCCTTAATGGCAACTTGCCTCATATATCACGCCCTTATTTAATTGATCCTGCAATCATTAGTTGAGCCCTTCAAGTGCCTTAAGTCTTCAGACATTTTTATTATATTTTAATTATACTTTCAAGATCCTTTGAAATGATGATACTCTGTGTTTTTGGTAGATTTAAATAGGGGTTGAATAAAAGTATTATAAATTAAGAAATTGCTTAAAAAATCCTTAATGAGTAATTCATTTTGTTAAACCTCTGCTTTATTTCCTGATTTCTTAATTTCCAATTCATTGTGTTCATGTACAATGGCAAAGTTGAGTCACTGTCAAAATTATGTCACTGTCTGTGCTGTTTTTAACCTCTATTGGTGTCACATGGTATGTAATTGATACAATATTTATATTTATCATCCCTTGTTAATCTGTTTTCTGTCTCTCAAAGGTTACCCTAATATTGTGGCAACGTATGGTCGCGGATACACTGGATTCGCGCCCAGCTACAGCTACCAGTTCCCTGGTAAGTTAATGCTTTCGTAAAATATTGGCGTTGCAGCCGATTTCTGTTTTGCTCTCTCAAGCAGCACAATCAGACACACTTGCACACGCATACACAAAAGATGGTCAGTGTACACGTCAGTCACCAAATAATCTCCAGGGTTATAAGTGTGCTTCGTGTCTGGATTCCTCAACGAAGTTTTGAAAGCTGACATATAGTGAAGTAAATTGCTTACTCCTTTTTATCCCATACTTGAACACCACCATGACCAAATGTCTAAAATGGGAGAAGTTCTTCGTCTTCAGTGGCCCAATGTATGCAAATTCATCTGTGGAGAAGCGGAAAAAGAAGCATCTCTTTTTGTTGGCAGATTTTTAAAATGTGGTCCTTATAATGGAAAATGAATGAAGTCATTTTCTGCATTAAAAGTGTTGACTCAGAGTGCCGGGCACTTTAATGGGACTCCAAATGGCAGGCGTGCAGTTTGGAGGTGAGCAGCTGTACCTGACTGCTGCAAGAAGGGCCAGTGGCTCTGTGGTGCTTCACTTAGACAGGCATCCTGTCAATTTCATGCTTTATTTAGGGACTTTACACATACTTTGTTTGCCATGCCAGACATCATTCCTTCCACTGATAAGACGGAATGAGAAATATCTGACAGCGGCTCAGATCTCTGTAATATCTTTGTGAAATAGATTCAGAAATGGTTAGACAGGAGGTCCAGCTGTGACCACCTGCAGATCAGATATATGCTAGTTTTATACTTGACCACAACACTGTTCCACAGAAGAAAAAGGAATAGCACCTACTTATTAGTGTGAGTGAATATAAAAAGTATACAAATGAGGTCTTCGTTAAGAGTGACTGATTAGACAAAAAATATTATTTAATTCATATAACTGAATGACTCCAACATTTAAAACAATTGCTTTTGTGTATCTTACATGAATCTTAAATACTACCCTTAAAACCATCCTAGCGTGTGTGTGCTAGGTCAACAAAATGAGAGAAATGGGACTGAACGGTAAAGGAATGATGACTATTTTTTCCTTGTAAATAACTCTAGTTAAACATAGATTTTTAAAATGTTTACTATTTACAACAAATTAGGGAATATCACCTTCCCCGAGGCAGAATGTAAGATCCTGTCCATGTTAAACTCAATTTAAAGAGTTTGATAAAGCTGTATGATTAAAACAACCTCCTCTGGGCTCGTTCAACTCTTGACAGGTAATTGGAAATTTTAATGTATGAATCAAGCGTCTTATCCAAATTAAATAACCTCAGGCCAAATATTGACTAGTGTCCTTCCTTACTAAGATGTGGAAAGCATCCTCAATTTAAGATCAAAGGCTTTTTTTCTCACTGTACACTGCCTTGCTGAAACACTCCTATAAATAAATGGTGCTGGGGCCTCGCAGTCTAGATCCAAGAGGCATAAATTGTGAGCAGCATTTCAAGGCTTTTTTTCTTTTTTTTACCCTCAGTAAACCTCAGGGGTCCACTGTTAAGAGTTAAGAGAAGCAGTAAGGAAATTGTTCAATTGTCAAGAAAAAACAGTGATGAAACATTGATTAGTGAAGAAGCACTGAATTAAGTACAACAACTCAATAAGACTGAAACGGAAAAAAAGACAAATCAAAGCTGACAAGTCTGCAGCTGAAACAAGGTTCAAGTGTACAAAACATAACCTAAAATAGAGCTGAAATATACACAGCCTGAGATGGGGAACAGACAGCACTCAGTGCAGTCTGTTCAACTCAAAGCAGACACCTGCACCGTGGCTGTTAAACAGTAACTGACACTCCCAATTAATTCCAACATTGATCACAAAGTGCATTCGATATTGATCACATGCACTATGCCTGTGTCTATATTTGTCAGCCGTGACGTGCTTACAGAATAGTTCCATCATAGCATGGGCATCATTACTCTTTAATGCACTTACAAGGATATGCATATTACTGTTACAGATTGCTGATATAAATCAAATTGTACTGTATATGTCAAACATGAGCATGTATCAGAGCACTGCCCCAAAAGGGCAAATTCCAACCTCAAACTGTGGTATTTATTGTTTCTAAGTCCCATTAAAGTCCCATTAGTTGCTGAGTTCCATTCTAAGTTAGTTCCATTCTAAGTCCCATTAGTTGCTGAGCTACAGATGCTTCTCTGGCACAGAAAAAAGTAATGATGTCTAGTTGAGATAAATTGTTATATTTAATGTCAACCATCCAGGTAGGGAAATCCCAAAAAGTTGATTCTGTTCGTCTGGACGTAGTGTTTTCAACTCCAAAGGTTGGACAATTGACTGAAGAAATCCCTTCGATGAGTGACAAAACTCAAAATGCTACGTCCAGATGAACAGAATCAACTTTTTGGAATGTTATATTTAATATGATAATGAATGTGTATCCCAGGAAAGCTCTCATGTATGCCACAACTACAGAGAGTGGCGTGATAAATTCATGGAACATCTGCAGACTACAAGATGGATTAATAGAGTTCCTGACAGACTAATGTGACTGTAAAAAGGGCAAAAAGGGAAAAAATTGCAGATCTTGCAGCATCAAAAATGCAAAAAGGCATTTGCAAATGTTTTATGAGGCATAAAATACATTTAGCCTGCAAACAATTCAGCTTGATGAGAAACATCAAATGGAAACAGAAAATTTTTCGGTTATAAAAAAGAGCTAAAGGGTACCTATGGTTCATCAAACATCTGAGGGTTAAAAAAATTAGCTCCAAGTGTCATAATGCTGTTAAACTGATTTACATTCCTTTTATAGTGTGAAATCACAAATTCTGTCACACGTGTCAGATACACATTCAGCTCTGTGGAAGTCCCCAAAAATAAATCTTTGTTCTAAGCATGTTTGTCCCCTTTTTTTTTTTAGCTTTTACAAAAACATTTATACCAATAAAAAAAAGTGAGCAGCGTTTGGTAAATATGCTTTCTCTGATGTTTTTTTGTTGGTTTTACAACTATAACCTTTTTTTTTTTTTTGCTGCAATCCTGTAATCACACACTGTTTACCTTGCAGCAGCATAATTTCAACATTATGATTGAACTTCACAATGAACTTAATTTTGGAGACAATGCTGTATACGGGGAGCATAGTGACAATCAAGAAGATAGCGATGTTTGCCTCAGAATTAAAAAGGGTAAGGAGCAACAAAGTGGCCACATTCCAACTAAAAAAAAAACTGTGTTGTGGTTTTTCAGTTTATAAAAGAATTTCTGTATGGTAGTGAATGCAACTACTCAATTGCTTATTATGTTGAAGCATTATATTCTCCAGCTTGTCTGTTAGATGGGTCAGTCTGATGATGACAATGAAGACTTGGGATATTGATCATTGTCTGATTCCACTGTGAAAATTTTTTTTTAACTTTCATATTGTGGGCTTTTATTATGTCAAATTGATGTCAGACTGTCATATCAGCATAAGAATATGATGTTACCACTTCCTGTTTGGATGTAAACTTGCCTACTTTAAGATGACGAGTCTGAGTGAGATGGCTGTGTTAGATATTTATCCTGAGTTTAAGGTCTGTTTTCAGCTTCACAAAGGTGGCTGCCTTTTTACCTGACTGGGTCCACGCTGTGCAAGTTACAGCAGTGCAAAGTGTGCATTGAATTTTCTCTCGAATTTACACGCTTGCAGTTTGATTTTAAAAAATTCATAAATGTTTTTAATTTTTCTGCCAATCCATTTTTTACATTGCTGGAATTATAGTAGTAATATATTGACTCAAGTTAATAAAGGATCAGATAATAACATTAACAATTTTCTGCAGTATTACTCTCTTGTCTTGTAGTGTAGTGTGGAATTTTGCAATCTCTGATAATATCTCTGATTATGGTAGGCGATGGTCAGCTGAGCTATTTTCAGTTCAATTCAGTTTTATTTATATAGCGCCAGATCACAACAACAGTCGCCTCAAGGCACTCTATATTGTAAGGCAAAGGCGCCACAATTTTGTGCAGTTGTAGGTGACTACACACAGAAACTAAGAAATTAGAGCAGAAAACAAGGGTTACTGAAAAAAGCTGATAACTACATCACAATTAGCAGACATGTGACCACCTGTCAAGCTCCGGTCAATGGGAAAAAATGACTGGTTACAAGTGGTTACTGGAGCTCACTGGGAAAGTAATGGCTAAAGCCACAGGAGTCCTAGATTACTCCAATTCTTCTGTCTATCCTTCAACCAGAGAAAACGGTCGTAGATTTAAATGAACCACTGTTGAGCTGTAGTGAAACTGCAGAAAGTGCGACAGATATCAGAAATGCAGACTGTTTGCTTTCACAGTAAAACTTGAACCTCTTAAAACATGTTGGCTGCAACTTTGAGACACAACTTGTATTAATAAGCCTGCTTTAAATGTATTAAAGCAGGCTTAATACATTTCAGTTTGTATTGCATTTTCTCTAGTTTGGCTACACCTCGGCTAGTGGTTAGTGAATGTTTGCAGGCAAACATGAAAAACTACAGATTGCCATGGACATCTGGTAGTAACCAGCACTAGGTTACTACCAGATGTCCAAAGCACTAGGACAGGGGTGGTGCTCATACGCATGGGCACACATGAACATCACCCATCCTTTCCCCTCTCTCTCTCTCTCTCTCTCTCTCTCACTCACTCACTCACTCACTCACTCACTCACTCACTCACACACACAAAATACACACATTCTGCTCAGCCAGATTTATTGTAAATGTCACACACCAACATGATAATGAAAGAAATGTACTCCTACAGTACTAAAACCACAGGCCAGTCATTTTCAACAATTGCGTGCACTGTCTCACACACACAAACTTTCAGTTCAACCAAGTCCACAAACAAAAATATAATAATCTACAATAGCATTTACTTTTACAATGCATGTTGTTTAGTGGGACTTCTGGCATTCCTCGCCTTGAACAATTGACAGTATCTTAAGCACAGCCCATTGACATTGGGGTATTTTTCCATTGGCACACTTTTCCAGAACTCAATGGTCCCTTCCCTTAAAGCAGGTTTCAATTGGTCCTCCTCACAAAGATCGATCATCTCCAACTCAGCCGCAGCTTCATCTGTGACTAGCGGGACTTTCAAACAGCCGGTCTCTGCATTAAATGGGTCAACGAGGAACATAATCTGTGGCCTTTTCAATTGTAGATCATGGAACCCGGTCACAAAGCTTTCGTGCAAGTTTTCAATCAGTGTTGCATATCTGGCTCTTTGCTTACTCAGGGCAGCGCTGGCGACTTGCCCGCTGGCTTTTAGCAGAGTGGGAAAATGCATTAAATCTCCCTTTTGAATATGTGTCTTGAACAGCTTCAGTTTGTTGACAAACGCAAACACACTTTGCACCAGGTCAGGCAGCATTTTTAACTTACCCTGCAGGGTCAGGTTCAGTCTGTCCAAGTGACACAGCATGTCGACCAAAAAGGCCAGATCCATAATCCACTTGAGGTCCGAGAGCTCGGGATAGTCCTTGTCCTTCTCTTCCATAAACAGTTTTACGGCATCCAAAAGCTCAAAGAAGCGAGAGAGTACCTGGCCTTTTGACAGCCACCTCACAGTGCAGTGCAGCGGCAGGTCACCTGGAAGCCCTTGGTCCAGCTCAGCGATGAGATTCTTGAATTGATTGTGGTTAAGCGCATGTGTGCGGATATAGCTGACAATTTCCATCACAGGCTTCATGACGTTATCTAAATTCAATGGTTTAGACACGAGTTGCTCCATGTGGATGATGCAGTGGAAATTCCAAAAGTCAGGAATAGTTCGGTCAGCTTTGCACAGCCCCACAAGCCCGTTCACAGATCCCATCATGGCTGGTGCTCCATCCGTGGCTATTGCAGTTAACTTCGTTATGGGCAGATTTGCTTTTTCTAATGCAGCCATCATGGTTTCTTTCACATCTATGCCACGGGTTCTGTCTTTTAATGGCACAATATCCAGGAGTTCTTTGATCACACAATCGTTTGACACAGACTGTGCAAATATTGCCATTTGAGGCTTGTCTTGTATATCACAACTCTCATCCAATGCGACACTAAAATACTCACATGCTTGAAGGTCAGAGTGCAACTGTGATTCAATAGCTGTGTTAATGTCCGATATTCTGTGTTCAGCAGTGTGGCGGGACAGTTGGACGTCTGATACCATGTGTTTTAATTTGTCGTTTTCAGGAGACAAAATTTCAACAACGTCACTGAGACATTTTTTAACGAACTCCCCTTCATGCTCCCCGCTTCATCCAGCTGATAGGATGCAAGCGTTATGGTCTCTGACCACTTCGTAAATTTTTGGAAAAACTGTATCTGCTTTTCTGCCTGACTTTTCAAAGTGGCCAACTCGTGCTTGCGAAGTTCAGTCCCTTTTGGAAATTCCTGGTCGATGTTAGCATGGAGTGAGCTGAAGTGGCCCTGAAGATTTGAAGCTTTGAAATGCGCTAATGACGTCTGACATATAAGGCAGAATGGCTTGCCATTGCGTTCAACAAAAAAATATAAACTATCCCACTCTGTTAAAAACGTCCTGTGTACATCTTCATATTTTCTTTTTGCTGTGCATTTTTTTACCTGCCATTTTAAGGGCCAACTTGCTCCTACTGGGAAACTTTGCGGTATTTTCATCTCACACACATGGCCATTTGATGAAAATACCGTATTGAACTCAAGCGAAGCGAACGCGTACATTTTAAAACAACAACACAAAAAAAATTTATTTTTCGCTTTGCTTTGAATCCTCCACAAATACTCAGGACACGTCACCAGAAATGGAAAATTGCACCCTTACTTCTAGCTGAAGCTTTAATCAATCCTGTTCTAATATTTGCAGAACTAAAGGTAACTTCCTAAGGAAAATTTAATAGCATACTAAACTCCACTAGTAAATAAACACAAAATCACTGGATTACCCTCACATCCACTGTGTGTGCTGTAATTAGGAAATTATACTTGGTCTCATCCCCCTCCAGCTTACTGGATCTCAGAAACTAGATACAACCAGTGTGTTTATTTGCATTTTAGATGAACCGTCTCTTTAGCAGCTGCTGCACTGTTACTAATCATATGGACTCAATAATAAATACACTGTTATACGGATGTTACAGCATTGGCAGCTTTTTCGGTAACACTTTCAGAAAGCTTTAGCTCACTGTCAGGGTGGTAAGCATCTATGAATGCAGGTATCAATATGAGCATGATTCAAAGTAGTCAACATGTCAGTCATGCAGCTTCAGTTCATTTTCAGCTTTAGAACCCACACATAGCATCATGTGAAGCCGCAGCTGTAGGAGTATTGTGCATATGCCTGATTGTTACTACAATTTGACATTAAACCAGTTTGAACAGCGGAATAGTATTATTCAGTCTCACCACACACCGCCTCAATGTCATGTTTTTCTTTATATGTTATATTCCTTTTAAAGGTAATTCACTCTGCACTGTGAGTGAATTACTCAGAAGTCCAGCTGTTTTCATTACCACAGAAAACTTGAAAGTGACATTCACTGTAAACACTCTTGTACAGTGTTGCTCTGCTCGCCCTGGACTGCAGCCGGGGTAGGAATCAAAGCAGAAGAAAATCAAACACTGAGCTGGACAGAAATGTTCAGACTTCAGACCTAACATTCATCAGACTGCAAAAAAAACTCAAATGGAAAGGATCTTTGAGTTTAAAATGGGCTACAAAAGATATTAAAGAGTGCACAGTTCCCTAGATTGTGCAATTGGACAGCACTGATTTTTTTCCCCAGAAAGCTTTAAAAGATTAAACAAACTAAGCTTTGGTTGATTTTGAGATCATGTTTTGTGATAGAAATAAGTAATGTGTATGTCTTGTTTTGAGAGCGAGGAGAGCAATAAAGAAGCTGTTTTTGTCTTTCTTCAGATATCTCCAAGTGTCTGTGCCATTGGTTTTTTTCTTTTTGGTTGTTTTTTTTTTTTTTTATTTATCTGATTAGATGATACAAAGCACATTGTGATTACTTGGGGAAATCGGCCCTGCAGTAGGATAGTTTATATTTCATGTTTTCTAAAATAGACTGCCATTTTCTCCTATTTAAGAGCCAAAATGCAGCCGTATGGCTAAACAGACAAAGCGGGAGCTGACAAGGCATGAGGGACGCTACTGTACATTATTCTCCTTTTTATGCAACAGTCTAATTAGCATTAGCTCGCTGATAAATGTGCTATTGTATTATTCAGCCTGCAGCGCCCTGGGGAACGATCCCAAGATGTGCCGCATTTTAACCAGGTGTCTAGTTCGGATGAGCTCACGTGATTGAGAAATTTGAAAGGACTATCCAGTTTGATCACAGCCTTACAGTACATCGAACTGTTCTTTACTTGTCGATTGTTCTAGACTAACACGGGATGTAACGATGAAAGACCCTTGTGTTTACTGTGGATAATAAAAATGCAAATGCCAGAAAGAGAATGTTTTTTAGCAATAAGCACAAGCTTATGCTCTGTAATTTATGTACAGGACAGTTTCTGCCAGCAGTGCAAGCATATATAGAAAAGAAATTATAAAGAGTTTTAAGAATGTAGTACACTGCATTCATGAGGAAAAATGTAATTAAAAAGGAGAATGTATTGTGTGTGTGTGTATTATGCGTGTGAATAAGCCGTAGAAGCGAGCATCAAAAGCAGGGATACACCCCTCATACATTCATATTGTACTTTCTATTGTTAACCAGTCTTGTATCGGTTCCTTTTATTACATGGACGTGAATGCGGAGTTGAACGCACACAGACACACAGATATGTGGTATTCATACAAAGACGGAGATTTGGGAGCTGTGTATGAAGGGAAAAGGCGGAGGTGGAGAGACTTAACCCGGAGCTTCTCTTCACTCTACCATCTTCCTGTGCGACTCGCTGCCTCCACAGCCGTGCCCTCAGAGCCTCCCATGGCATAAATGACCATTATGGCTCCATTAGGGCCGCTACTAGGAGGTCATTATGCTACACCGAAAAACCAGGGATGAAGATGTTAGTGGGGTCCCATCAGACTGAGTGAGTGAAAGGCATAACACTCAGTCATCCAACTATTTCAGATGTCATGACAGACAAACAGCAATTCAGGTCCAGTGAGTCAGCCTCTTAAGTACTAAAAGAACAGAGGAAAGGGATAATTAAGGAGGGGAGAGGGCAGGGGTAAGTGCGGCAAGGGTACACTGAGGACAGAGGGGTGGGTAATTTGGGGTTATTTACCAGTTACCTTAAACCTACTGTAGTGAACTTTTGTCTCCCCCTTCTGGCAGTGAGAGTGATTATGCAAACTTTATTGCCGTATACTTATGGCATAGGATTGAAGCGATGAGAAGCCACACCAGTGGGAATCTGTGTTTGGCCTTGCTATCGATTTGTTTATTTATGTATTTTTAACAAGCCTTTTCTTTTTGTCAGGAACATCAGAAACATATCTTGAGCTCTTTTCAACCTCAAGCTCCACCATACTCCTAATCACTGTTGCCCACTTCACTTCATTGCTACAGTGGTTATTGTCTTTAGCTCTGGGATATCAGTCATTGTCAATAGTTCTCTGGGACTGTGGTTTTAATCAGCCTATTAAAGGGCCATCTGTTTGTATTTCATACACGTAAAAGGCTGTTTCTAAGAAGGTACTGCATTTTGTGTCTATTTTTCACAACTCTGGGGTTTGCGTGGGCTTTTGGTATTGGTTTGCTGCAGTTGGTGGATCGGTTTTCCATCTGTTTCACAATGTCTTGTTTCCATATCCCTTCATTGTCACACGCTTCATCTTTGTCAGACCTCATCCCTGATGTGTGATAGCACTGCGGTAGCCTCCATCCCTCTCCATCTCCACCAACCAGCCATGCCTGAGACAGAACAGCAAACTCCATCGTATACCTGACAGAAAATGTCATTTCAAACGCCGTAGAACAGCATGGAGCAAATTTCTCTTTCTGTGCGGAAGGAAACAGTACTTGGCCCAGCAGGTGCTTCTGGGTTCCACAGCTTCTCTTGTTACGTTGAATATGTAAATCTTTCAAGATGGCCTCATATATATATAATATATATAGATATATATTCATCTTGGATAGTGTGTTTCTATACAACCGTAAACGGAGGGGGGGGGCTGCACTTATGACCTTCCTTTTCCTGTAGGAAAACAATACAAAGGTACAGCAGCTGCAGCAGGTGGCACATAGGGAAAGAGAACTGCTGACCTTTGCAACTGGTATGATAGTGGGTGCTTCTGAAGGATGAATGCTCCCATAATCTAGAGCAGGGCCAAGCAAGCTTATGAAAAAAAAATGCACACCAGGCCATTGGCCTGAATCACCAGCTAGCTTCCCCGGGTTTAGCAACTGTCTGCTGCAGGGTGATAGAAAAGATATATAGAGCTGTGAACCTTTGAAGCACACCTGATATGCTGGCACAGAAGAGGTAAGGGGCTATTTGGTGATGTAGTTGCATCCTTTGTATACTTCAGATCAATGAGGTCTTAGAGAGAAATGGGAAGATGTGCTTGCCCCTTGTATCTGTGGTTTCATCTCTAAATCTAAATTTTAAGTAATATAGAATATATTTTGAAATGCTACGCAAGACGATGTCTGATAAGAGAAGGTCAGGTCTGTGGTGTGATTGATCAGTCAAACCTTTTTTTTTTCCTGCAGCGTTTTTCATGCAGGTAAGTGATATTCAGAGTGTATTATATGTGAAAGACAAGCTGTTAATGTAAAGAATACGACAATCTCAGACTAATGCACCCAAGACTAAACACACAAAAGGTTTAATAGCCCAATGTGGGTAAAGCGAAGACACCATTGCCTTGTCTTGTATCCCAACCATTTACAATATTGACAACTTTTTTCTTTCAAACTTTCTTTGCCGTTAAACTCTTGTTTTTCTGGCTGCAGCTAATGTTTGCGTATGTGTGTGAATGCTAATAAAGATTTGGATACATTGCAGACTCATTATGAACAGAGAGCCCTCTTAAGTTTTCATACATCTTAAATTCCCATTTTTGCACACATCTTGGCTACGATACTGAAGCAGGTGGGAGGAATCACTAGCCTGAGGCTGATGTGGAGCTTACATGTGTCATGGGTACATGCAACATTGTCCTCCACAAGATCGATCCCCACTGCTTGTGTTTTTACTGCACTCGTGAGACAGCGGTACACACAGCAGTGTATCAGTAGACCAGGATTCTATTGAACTAGAATTGCACAGCAGATTGCTCCTCAGATCTTGTGACCATTTCTCTACAAGCCGGGTGAGCTGTGACCCCAGCAAGTGGTCCCACAGGCCAGAGTGAGTGCTACAGGGCTGGAAGCAGATGGCCCTCCTGATGCCACACTGACTCACAGATTGGCTTTAATTGCCAAGGCTGATCATTAGCCCAATAGGTCTGCGTAAGCCGGGGCACTCCATGAGTCGCAGGACTTAAAATAGGGCCCGGCGACGAGTGTTGTGATCTCATACACTTGAACGATCATGCACGACATATTCTGCTCCTGTGCACTCAAACTCTCAGACGCACACACAGAAGCATACAACAGACACAATTGAAAGCTCTTCGAGGCTGCATATCGGGGCAAGGGAGGTGGAGGGACAACCAGGGGCCTCTCTCTGGTTTTCTGTCTGCTTCTCTGACTCACTGTCTCCACAACAGTGCTGACTGCACATTCACACACACGTACACACACACACACCATCACACATACAGGCTCTCTGAGCTCCACAGGCCACGACTCCATTCCCAATGACAGCAGTTAGTGCGCTGCTGTGACGTCAGTGAACAGCACTGTATGTCACGCCCTGCCTACTTCTATGTGTGGAGTCATAAAGCTGGACTGCTCCCACATCAGCTTTGTTTTCCATTACCCACTTTCTGTTTCATGTACATGTGCTTTGCTGTCAGAGGTAGACACCATCGAATGCATCCATCAGGTGTAGCAGCACATTACCAAGTGGTCCTCCTGCATGCCCTGAGCACAGAGGAGGACCAGTGGGGTTTTTTGGTTTGTTTTTTTGGTTTATTGTTGTTTTGCAGTGTGGTTTTACTTTCCTGTGTAGATAAAGGGATGCTGACAGATTACATCAGATGCTCACATGCAGACAGATCATAGGTCACATGCACACACACGTGTTTCCATGAGTTTCGCACTCTCACAGAGGCAAAGCTGAAAGGCTAGCTATTTCCTGAAAGTGGAAAAGAAGCCTCACCTCATTTGCCCAGGCCTTAACTCACCCTAGGATAGCAGACGCATCCTCACACACTGAAGCAGGCAAACAGTCTGCCACAGAGACCCATAGACTAGGTTCCTGCGGTGGGGAAGATGAGGTGCTGTAACAGGCAGAGTGGCAACGCTAAAGCTCATTATGTCTCGGCTGTTATGCTGCTGGTCTTGAAATGAAACTCGAGCTGTCCTGCCTCGTACATGGATGCCACCTTCGGACGCTGCTGGAGACCAGCAACAGAACAGAAAAAGACCACAGACCTGGATGCAAACTGAGGAGTACAATATGTGTGTCTCTGAGACCATGCTCTCTTTCTACTTCCTGTTGTTTTGATGCCACCCACTGTTTGAGAGCTCCAGCGCATTGGTACTTGCTAGGACTCTACCCAGCTGTCTCCACCTTTTCCTCCATCTTTCCATCGTTCCCTCTTGCTGACTGGGCTAATAGCTCTCCAGTGGCTCAGTACTGCTCGTTTCCTAATGGATGGCTATACTTTATGCAGTATACATGAAGTATAGTATGCTTATAAAAGTGCATACAGCCCTGCAAACATTGTTTGCTTCTGCAGTGATCAAGTGAAGTCAAGTGTTGCAGCCCTATTTTTGGGTCATGCCACATTTTACCCTACTTGCCCCTGGTATCTGGAGCAGTGCTAGATTGTGTAACCATGGAGCTGGCCAAAAATATAATAAGTCTGCAAAAGCTCGGGTTTAAGATCATGTTTACATATTATATCACATATTATCCTTTTATCCTTTAAATGAATTATCACTGAGAAGGCGAGTTTGACTGTACGAGATATGGTGAAGCATAGTTCAAATCCACCAACACATATTTAACTTGAATGATAAAATGACACGCAGTGCACTCTCTTTCATTTGAGAAAACCTGAAATTACCCCCCTTCATCATTCATCTGTCCGGTTCAGTACCACCCCCAGAACTGGGAGATGGGCATTAAAATGCATAAAAAATTAAGGCTGTTTACTTGGACACTAATGAGAGGAGGCTTAAGTAGTCTAGTTTAATTAGTATGATTGGCTCCACGGGGACCACACAGGCAGGGCCATAACAACTGATTCACTTGGAGCTCACAAGACCTTTTCATACACTCTAAGTGTCAGAACTGATGTCAGAGGAGATTGGACTGCAGAGACATGTTGCCTTTACTGATCCTAGGTTGGAAAGGAGCACTGCAGTTAAATGCACTGAAGCAGACCATTACATAAGCACTACTGCAAGGTCAGACATCTGTGTCCTTCCTGTCTGTCTCTCTCTATTTAAGTCACTATCCTAAACTGCCTTGGTATTAAGGTTGTGAACCGAAAACCCTGTCTCATTCTGAAAACCAGTTTCACAATTTCCTCGACCAAATGGATTTAAATGTCTCTGCCTTATCTATCCTGGCAGATTTCTCTTCTGTTTTTTGAAATGCATTGTTTCTGTCCCTTATTGTTTCATTCTCCAGTGCTTCATCTTTAACTGCTGCAGGTGTGTGAGTGACTGGGAGTTATATTGAGGCTTGTGTGGAAGCCCAATGTGTTTATATCAGTTGTGCAGCATAGGAGCAGTTTCCTTTATACTGAAGAGCACGGGAAGTAGTACAAAGAAGAGGTCGAAAGTGCGGCTACACTTCAATAAAGAGCCTAGTTTGTCCTCTTTGATGCTATGCTGCCATGCACTTCAGCTACAAAGAAACAGCACTCTTGTCACTGAGAGCTAAAAGACTAGAAGTAGAAGACTCTGAGCTCTTCCTGAGCTCACGGCATAACATCACATTGCAATGTCACAATCACTCACACACCGTTGTACAGCTGCATCGGTTTCTTCTGCTTTTAATTTATGAATGATTTCTAAATATGTAAAGCTGTAGGTGTGCAATGTGGATAGTGGGCAGTTTTGACAGACGGCTGCATGGGTACGGACACTCCTCTTCAGCTGGAAGGCTTCGGATTGAGCTCCCTTGGCAGCAGGAATCCACCCTACTGAAGTGTCCTTGAGCAAATCACTTAGACACTGCTAGCACAAGTAGGCTAGTCTGTAGCACACCCGTTCCTCACCTCTGACCTTCTCATGAAGAGCAGTAATTTCCCAACAGAAAGATACATTATATGTTTACCACTGCTCTCCTGAGATTGCAGATTTGTCTTTTCAGTGCGTTATGAATTAAAAGATGTTGGGTTCTAAATTATTTTAGATTGTTTTTGTTTCAGGTGGCAGAGAAGATGTGATTTAGTTATGACTAACAGAATCTGAGATTTTTATTTATTTTGTTTTTTTATTGCTTTGCCTCTGAAAGATTACCCAGATTAAATTTTAACACATATGCATCTCCTCTCGGGCCTCATCATTTGGTCAAAAGACAAAAGATACGTGTGCAATTACCAGCGTAAAGCCAGGCTTTGCTGAGGTCTGGATTCACTCCTCTTCTCTCATTGACTCTTTCTTTCCCCCATCAGATGCCATCATTGGCAAAGGATCAGTGTGCCAAATTGTTTCATTACTTACAGAAATCATTACCTTTGGTTTAAAAAAGAAAGTAAGAGGGAAACACAAACGCAGATATATTGACCTGCACATACGCAGATATATAAATGAAGTCAGGTGTGACTATATGACAGAGCAATTGACTGTTCTTGTACTGTAGAGATGTGGGCAGTCTTGGTGTTGTAGAGCCTATGTATTGCTGCTGTCTGCAGTGAAGAAGTGCAGGCTATATGTATGTATATGCTGAATGCCTGTGGTATTGTGTATATCCATTTTTAAATCCTCTCTAAAGCATATCATTCAGTGCTGTGTTGCAACTCATTTTTCCCCTTTGGAGGAGGCACCGGACTATCCTGTCATCACTCTCTTTTATTGTCATAACTGTGCACTCTCAAAAATAAATTACCTCATTGTACCACTTGACAGGCGGTGCTTATTTTGTACCCTGTGGTTTTTACTTTACAGAGAGCAGTCTGTTTCCAAAATCTGACCTTTAAAAAAAAAGGTTCAAAACTGGGTCATACTGACCACGCAATGCTGTATCTATTTAAGATCTGCAGCCAACTTGGAATCACCAAGACCTGAGGAAACTTCAAATCCAACATTTCTAATCTCTGCACCACATTGCAGAATTACAAAATTGTCAAAATGTGTTCAAATATTTAAACCATTTATTTTTTATGTGGCTGACTGACTGTTCTCCCAATTTTATACCTTTAAATCTTTTAGACACTGTGAATGCATGCACCTACTTTGGAAAATGTGTCATTTTGTGAACATCAGGAAAAGTACACAGTAAAGTCTAACTGCTTATATTATATTATGATATCAGCTGTTTGATGATCTGTCATTACTGGCATTTGTATAGTGACTGAAACACTTAAACAGTGCATGAATGCATCACACGATTAAAATCCACTTATAGTCAATCCTATGCCAGAGTGTAACTCCAGTTGCTTTTGACGATAAGGATTTGAGCCTATAGATGCACACTGCTATTTTTAACATGTCACCTCTTACTTTAATATTGTTTTATTGAGCTGGCTCCATAATAGTTTAGACTAAACAAAGCTGGATGCAGCTATACTATGTGGCACCGGTGCAAGATTCGCTTCCCTGCATTTAGTTTGTAAACATGAATTTTGAATCGTTAAATTCAGCTGAGATATTTGATTTCGAAAACTTGTTTTTTTAGAATATGTCTTTTATTGATGCTGTAGGCTTTTTATAGCCTAGTTTTGCCAGGCAAATGAGCAAATGTGAATTATTCTGGGACCTCTCAGTTCTGTTTCACTTTCCAAAATGACTCTGGGTGGGTAGACTGAAACCAACCAAGGCAACATAACTTGTGATATACCGCTTATCAAGAGAAAAATATAAACAGACAACAATTGGCAACAAATGCTGGGACTGTACTCTGCCAGAGCGAACAAAGTACCAGTAATATTTGCAGACTGACATTTGAAAAAATGTCATTTTATTAAGCTTTCACACTAGACTATCTGTTACAAATCAGCTGATCCAAGAAAATGTTACTAGATACTAAGATACTAGCCTGTAGACCTAAGGGAAATAGCTGTAGGGAAATAACAGATGGGAGGAATAAGGCATTATAAGACAATAAGGCAAGAAACTCTGTCACTGTCTGTGTAACCATTTCTCCATCCATCCAATATCCCATCAAGTTTCCTAACCACTTATCTGGCTTAGGGTTCGATGGAGCATCATCTAAGTGATTATTTACCTGTTTAATTCTTTCATCCTGTAACGATTCTGTTTGAAACCTTCGTCGTGGAGCTCTGTGTTCTCCTTTGTCCTTTGTGGCGCATGCACCGATTCCAAGCATTGAAAGACACCAGACATAAACACGGCGAGATTAATTTGAATGACTGACATGCAACCCAGCTCTGTTAATCAAGTTATGCTTACTCTGATTAGGACTTTAATGTGAGTAAGATAACCTGGTTAAGGTGTTTACATGAGAGTTGCAATAATATGTGTATTGCATTAGTCTGGTTATAATTGAATTACTTGTGTGCATGTAAATGCTCTTTCTCTCTGTCTCTCTGGCTCATTTCCAGACCCTAGCCTCTGCATTGTAAGCGAGGGGAACTCTCTGTGTGTACTGTAGGTCTCCTCTGATCAGAGGAGAGGTGAGACGTGAGCATGTGTGCAGCAGTTCATATGAAAGCCACCTGGCTCTCTCCAGCTCTGTGATTTATGCCTTTGATAACAACAACCCAGAGATGCTTTCAACAACAACAAAGTCACACTGACGGATGACAACAATAGGACACTTGTCAGTCTGGAGATGAAAAGATGTCTTGCTAGGTGGCTGTCTCTTTGGTAACTTTGATAAATATTTTCTTTCTTTTTGTTTTGTTTATTTGTCTCTATATGTTTCTCTATATCTTATCAAATGTTATTGATGAAGCAAAATGTGTAGTGGAGTCAGTTTTCCATTTCTGACAGAATGCCTCCCTCAACCCATGACAAGGCAGCCGTGTGCTTCACTGGCCCGGCTACAACTTCTGTTGTACTTCTTAGTGTCTTACAGTGAACTTCTTATAGGTCATTTACAATTTCCTTTTCTTTATTTTACAATGAATTTGCTAAGATCTCTTCCATGAGTCATCCTTTTTATTATTAAGACATAGGTGTCAAACTCTGGCCCGCGGGCCAAATTTGGCCCGCAGCCTAATTACAAATTATTATTAGAGCTGGCCTACTGGTATTATACAGCTAATATATATATTGTTTAGTATTAAGCGTTGTTTGTTCCATATTCAGATTTTCAGCAAAGTTTGAGTCCATAAGGAGAGATTCATTCTTAAATCTGGAGGAAGATTTTTTTTTTCAATAAATATTAATGTTAGCCCGCGACCTTGTTCCAGTTTTGAATTTTGGCCCACTGTGTATTTGAGTTTGACACCCCTGATTTAAGACATACAAACTACTGAGCAGTGTAGACCCCTCTATGCAAAGCAGCGCTGAGCGTCAGCTAAACCAAATTTATTCTGAATAAACTAAAAAAAAAAACTCAACAACACTCAAATGATGCAAATGCAATTCAGAAACATAACCAGAAGGCCACTCTGAGCCCATCTGCCACCAAAACGCTTATACCCAGTTTCACAGAAGAAAATGATCAGGCTTCACCAGGCTTTCTTTGGCCATGTTACACCTCTCCTCCATGTGTCCATAACATGTGATTGTTTGTTTGCTTAGGTAATTACAGAATCAGGTTAGTTTTGATGAGAATCAGCATCAATCAAAAAGGAAGTTCAACCTAAAATTACAGAGACACACATTCTTTATCTACTTTCTTTACTCCAAATCTGTTGAACGGTTTACATTTACGCTTCAAATGTAGAAATATTCTCCTAAATTTCGCCCAACTTTACAGCAGATCAATTTTAGATTAAAGTGCAGATGAAAATTGCTGCTTTCAGCTATTTTTTAAATTTATTCTTATTATTTATTTAATATATTATTATTGTTTTATAATTATTTAGCCTCTTGTTTTCTGGGTTGTTACTTCTTCACCTCTGTTTGAATTATGAACATGTCCTTAATGCAACTTAATATTTTGATTTATTTGTAAGATTTCCTTGAACTTTGAAGCGACCCATAATTTCTTTATATTTTGGATTAGAAAGGCCATACTTTCATCTAGTTTTTCCTTTTTTAGTGCTCTGCAGGCTTTTTGAAGTTGTTTCAAAGTTGTTCTTTGAATATTGGCTGCTTTTTAAATCATTTTCAGTCCTGGCCTCGTACCTTAGAGGGGAATGTTTTTTCAAGCTGTTTTTTAACCTTTCAACCATACAAAGTGTGTTCTACCAGCGTTAACTTGATAAATGTGTGTGGGTGTGTAACTTATCAGCTATCACTCATCAACCTCATGGTTATTGAAGCACTACCAAAAAGGTAGTCTATACTACTATGTGAATTCCATAAATTTAAGGTTGTCCTACTTGTTTAAACCCGATGTGTGAAAAAGGAATCCACTGTGATGCTAATGATAGTCTGCGCTCTCGTACCTGTTTGTAAAAGTTGGTTTTGGCCTTAAAATTAATGCAGCAATTTATCAGAGATGTGCAGCACGGAAGGAGAGTTAAAGCATACAGGTAGTTCACACCAGGCAATTTACTGCATTTTAAAATGATGCAATCCATACATTACTAAAACTACTGTTAAGACATATATTGTATTTTAATGTATATAATGTAATGTATTTTTGGCCTTCTTAAGTGGCAATTAATCAATAAGTGAATATTTTGAAAAGGAAGATTGTTTTTTTTAATTTGCATGAGATTTTTTTTCTTGTTAAACCTTCACTTTATTAACACTAACAAAATCAAATGTGTCATTTTATTGCTCTGTTTCTGTATTTACCTAAATGAGGAGATTTATGGGGGTTTTTTCAAACCAGAATTCCATGAAAATGAATGGCACACCAGAGTCCTGGCCTTATGTCTCCCTCTATTTCTCATTATCTTTGTCCTTTCCTCTCTTTGTCTTCTACTGATGTGTGCTGGTATTCTCGGTTCATCTGTCTCACTCATCAGCGCTCTTCGCTGTTCATCTGTCTTACTCCTTCTGTCTGCCCTCCGAAATCGGCTGTAGCAGGCTGAAAGCCTTGTTCGCCGGCCCCTTTTGTCGAACCAAGCTACTGTGTTAAGCATCTTAGCATGAAAAGTCTGCTAGCCAGCGAGCTAATCCTGGTTAGCTGCTTGTCTAATCCCAAATTTAATGTTAAAATCTTGAAAACACTGATGCAGAGCAATACTAACACTTTCTAAAGAGACCATGTTTATATATTGTATTGACAGCATTTTAGATTTCCACTTAAAAATTAAGTTATAGTGTTGTTGGTTTTAATAGTTTTCAGTTTCATAAAGATTTTAAAGTTTGAGCATATTTGATCCATATCCATAGAAGCATCCTCCGTCCCTGGGTTCCTCCTGTGCATTAGTCAGTTGACACTCTTCTTATAGGAGAAATGAGGAGAGTGCTCTGTGACTGATGGAGCTGCTTTGTCAATGACAGGGGAGCTGCTGCTGGCAGTTTTGGGCCAAAGAACAGTGCAGATTACATTAACATCAGTCAAGCTGTTGTCAGACTAGTAGGACATAAATAGGACCTTATTGATGCATAATGCAACAACTTTTCATTGTGACGTTCTCTGAGTAATGGGTTCAGAAAGTGAGTCTGTGGCAAGAAAGGCAGTGTGCCAGAAAAGATCTGCAGAGATGTATCAGAAATGGCGCATTGGTTAAGTCGAGATCAAGTCGAAAAAAGAGTATTGTCTGGATAGATCGATATTTAAGAGTCAGCATGAATCAACTGACTTAGGGTTAGCTTGAAAACATGGCAACATCAGGCAAAAAGAGGCACATCAGTGTTTTTAGAAGTGGCGAGAATTAATTTTACTAACCACTTCTCCTAATTTTTTTCTCCTTTGCTGGATATCATATTACTGTTAAAGGGCTTTGACAGTTTGTAATAGAAAAAACAAAACTG
Organism: Astatotilapia calliptera; assembly: GCF_964374335.1. NCBI lineage: Eukaryota > Metazoa > Chordata > Actinopteri > Cichliformes > Cichlidae > Astatotilapia > Astatotilapia calliptera. Next base: position 9,202,749 of record NC_137431.1, on the reverse strand, counting down.
TTGACCCAGACTCCAACAAGCAAAAATCCCAGAAATCCTTGACTGAAAAATTGCACTGTGCGGTTTGATCACCGCTGACACTGCCCCTACTGCGCCTCTCCACCTACTTCAGTACAGTCAACTTCACAGAGACTCACAAAATACAGGTGCAGCTAGAAGAGGAGCTGCCGTGCACCCAAGAAAAATGCCACTTCATAGACATAAAGTAGTAAAGTATAGTGCTCTGGATCCACGTTTTGCACCTTCAGCATAGATCCAATGATGTGACGTATTTGATATGGTATTCTGTTTACTGAGTTCCTTTAACCAAAAGTTCATTTTATGCAGTGAATGATATGTTTACATGCTGTATATCATGGTGGCAGTTCAAGCAGAAGAAATTATTAGAAGTTAATGTGAAAGTTCTAAAGGAAAGACTTGCATGGTCAGGTAAGACTTTAAGTTAGCATTACTACAGAGAATAATAACTAAGGAGTTTTGACAAACTGTAGTTGTACATATAAATATTTGAGACCATGCAATCCTTTTGTTTAGCAAGAGCCAGCGTCTGGCAGTTTTGAAAGTCCTCATCTTTCTTTAGGTCTAATCTTTCTTCCTTCTCGACGAAGCATTCTCGAGGAAGGCTGAATTTCTGTGAGGAGCGAAAGCTGAGGACAGTTCCCTGGAGTCCGGACACCAAGGCCCCCGGGCCTCCACAGCTCATAAACAGATGTGTCCTTGTCCCCAGCCAAGCGCAGCCACTCAAGTGGCAAAGCAGGGGCCCAATAATTGTGAAGAATAGAAAGCTAAATATTGGCTTTATCTCCTCAGTAATAAAAGGGCCATGAAATTGATTTAATGCTGCAGCGCTTCTCTTGGGTGGCTTCTTACAGCGTGAGCACAAAACAATGAGCAGCAGCCATCTATTAATTAACCCACCTAATCCTGCAAAGTTAATCTCTCACCACAACTTTGCCCGCAACTAACTTCCAAGCCAGTGGGTCTATTGGGGGTGTCATGACAATGGCAGTGAGGGGAAGATAGATTCAGCACTTAGGAAAAAGGGAGCGAGAGAGAAAGAGGTGGAGAGTGCACTGTTGTGCACATCAACCATGAGGGACATTGTAAGTGGAAATTCAGGGGTGCATGGCCGTCATTAGCATAGCTTCAGAGTCGATTTGTGTTTTAGTGAAAAGAGGCGGAGATTAGCTCTTGGAGTCGTTTTCAGGTGTGCTGCGGCTGCAGTAGCGTAGGCGGGGTGGATTTAAGTTGCCTTTTTTGTTGTCTTTTGTGTGTCCTTTTTCTCCTTTCACCATGCTACCTCAGTCTGTTATTCTCTCCTGAGCTGTTAGATAGTCGGGGGAAAAGTGGCATTTCTTTTTCTTCTTCACCTGCCTACCAGTCGCAGCATGATGGCACCTCACACCCAACTCGCACATTCATGGTCATATTGTGTCGACAGAGTTGTGAATTACCTCCTTCTCGGGCGGCTGATGAAAAGCTATGTGTTTTTCTCTTTGGCTGCAGCTCATCTGACCCTGCCCTCTCACCTCCCCCCCATCCCTCCCTCTGTCTCATCAGTCTTTTGTGTGAGTCCCTCTTCGTGGAATAGCAGTACAAGGCTGGCTCGGAAAATAGGTCACCCGCTGGTGCTCCTCTTACCTCTACAGCATTCAAAAAAAATAATCCTCTGAGGTATCTTGTGCCATTTTGTAATGTCTAAACCACAGTCTCCAGAATATAGCCAGAACACACAAAAAACACACATGCACACATATCAACTAAAGGAGGGGGGGAAAAAATCAAGAAAAAATCCAATTGAGGGAATTTGGAGATCATTTCTTTGCTAGTGAGGAAAGCATTTCCTGTGGAGATAATTTTAGGAGGCTGATTAGGCATAGAAGGTGTTGAGCCCAGAGTGAGGAATCTCATCACCCATACTAATGACATGCCATTCCTGTGCTGAGAGCCCAAGCCCTGGGCATGGACTAGTCTCTGTCAGCCACCTCTAGCTACTGTGTTCATTAAGGCCAACAATGTAATTACAATTCACAGATACTGTGTTGGCTTAATTACAGTCTGATTATTAGGCTGATATTTGTTGGAATAATCAGACCCTTTAAAAGTGGATTTATATTTGCATGGAATTAAAGCCTTGATTTTATTAGTGTATCACAAACTGCCTGATTTCTGAGTGAGTGTATGCTGTAGATGTGGTTTAAAGTGGCGAGCTTAAAGAATCTCAGCGTCGGGGTATAAATGTTTACATCAGTAAAGTATTTACATGAGAATAAACAAACACAAAAGACTTCTTCAGTCTTCACATAAGCTCACAGATGGAAATCTCTGAGTGACAAATCATCCAAGAGATGCCTTCGTCTGATTGTGGGAAATGTTTTTCTCTGCTACATATGTTCCACCTGAATAGCCAGACAAAAAAAATCAAAAATCAAAATGTGGACTGCATTACAGTGGATTATTCTGATTCCATAGACACTCACTGTAATTGGGAGCACTCCCGAAAAAAATGCAGGGATGGTCCCCAGAGGTAGGGCCATTATGCCCATGTCTATGCAGCTCAGAAGTGGCTATAATCTTTCATCCAAAGCATGTGACATAAACACCCCCAGAGCCAAATTCTTCCACTAATGTAATCAGAGATCTTACACGGGTTTGTGCTGTAGCTGAATACAGTCCTACACATTTGCAGAAATGTACCTTTATATAGTTTGAAGTCATACATTTTTCATATATTCATTCTTACATGTATCGTCATCAGCATATTTTTCTGTATGAGTCCAAAGATATAGTCTTTACAGTAAGAGGATGTGGATTATATTGCTAAACATGACATTTTGAATACATAGAAATCAAATGTTGTGTATACGAAACAATTTGGAGATTGTTTATTTGAGTTACTAGGTGATTTGTTTAAAATCTCAACCTTCTCACATGCCAGGTTGGATTTGACAGAGCTGACCTATGTGTCTCTATTTTTTCCCAGCTCGTTTTATTCCGTGAGTTGCTCGTGGCTATCGTTTTGTTTCTGTGTGTGTGGATCGAGCAGGTCTGCGGGGTTTTGAATCTCACTCTGTGTTCTGTAGGAGACTGCTGACAGATGTCGACCTAACACGAGCCCCTGTCTGTGAAAGCTATAGTTTTATCCTGTAGCTCAGCACTGGTATCAACATTCTCTTGCAGCTTTGGGAGGTACTCATCTCTGTGCACGAAGTGATGTGCGTGTGTATATGTGTGTGTATATGTGCCTGCAGGCTTCCCAGCGACAGCATATGGACCGGTGGCGGCGGCGGCAGTAGCGGCAGCGCGTGGCTCAGGTAGGGGGGCCCGTGGAAGAGGCGGCTACTTGGCGTACCCACAGAGCACAGGGCCAGGTAAACGCTCTGTCCATGTTCTGTGTGGCTGCTGCTCTCTTCAACTTCTCCTGCTCTGCTTCTCCCCATAGACATAGTTCCCTCAGCCCCCAACACACTTGGCAACATTTTGAATTTAGGCTCACATACATATTTAATCCAAAATATCTACATACACATCCTTTCAGACATAGCCCTAGCCGCTCCAGATCCCTCTAAAACATGAACCGGCAGCTTTAATTCCAATTCTCTCATCTGGAAGATTTTTAAGGGCTGATGACAAAGCACGACAAATTTTAATATGAATTCCGCTCATGTATGATAACATAGCTCTGTTTACTTTTGAGACAGTAAAAGTCTTCCCAGGAGGAAATTTCTGAAGCAAAACCTTAATGAAGAGGCGATCCGCGGTCTAAAACATCTGTACTCGAAGCTCTCAGGGTTTTAGCATTAATAAGAAATGGTTACACATGCAAGAAAATCTGATCTTAGAGCAACTTAGGGCAAATAAAAAAGTCTTTCCTTAATATCTTCTTCTCAGAGTATGTCTATAAATATTTTTAGATTCAAAAATTGAGAATATTGTAACCCATGAAGCTAGGTAATGAATTTCCAGTTTGTCTCAGTATTAAACTACCCGAATGGACATTTTCCTTTGCCTCGTCCAGATATTTGTCATTTAGGTTAAACTAAGTTGCGTAATGTTTGGTCTAATGGTGGATTGTCTCTTAAAAGAAATAAATGAGGAGAAAGCAGTGGAGTACAGTAATGGCAGTCATTTTTGCTCCCAGACACTTTTCTTACAACCTGATCATCAAAGCACCGTGAACCTCGGGTGCCTTTGTGATCACCGTTGTGTCGGTTCTTTACGAACGTCAGCTTATCCTGTGTTGCTCTATATCTGTAAATACAGACGTTTAATAGGGAAATTGGAAAGATTAGTCGGTGCTTTAGCTGCCTGCTTGTAGAGATCAACTTTAAGTACACACGCACTCGAGGAAAGCGTTCTGACAGCACACACCCCATTCGCAAGCAGATGAATATCTGCCAAGAGATTTGTACCAAAAAAACAGGATGCAAGTTTCTTTCTGTCTTAAACAGCATTGATCAACTTGTCGGCTTCATTTAGACATCCTGTTTTTTCCCCCACCCTTACAACTGTAGATCATTCAATAGCTGTCAATAATAGCTCCCCTGACTGAACACACAGCCTCCAGGCAGTGAGGAAAAACTGTCTTTCCTAATCAGACATACTATTTGAAGCTTGTTGGAGCAAATGTGTTTTAATTGTAACTCAGATGTTGCCTGGTTTGTGCAGTGGCTTACAGATATAAAGTCAGGAGACAATTGGTGTTTAATGACATGTGCTGTGATGTGAAATGCACACTATTGCACATGAGCACACTGACAGCTACAGTACGGGCGCACACTACCTGCACGCACGCACACACGAATGCAGACAAGCAAGCTCACGCTCTTCTTCTCATTTGAACTTAATTCAAATCAACAGAGGGAACACTGGAAGCCAATCAGATGCTCTTTCTCTCACATCAAGCTATTTGATTTTGTATTTTGAAAACAAAGAACTTAACCAACAATTGCAATGAACATCACTAAGAAGCAGGAATGTTGATTTGGGGTTAGCAGCAGCCAGGAAGCAAGAGACGTGATGGCAGCTATTATGTACAGTTTAATTCTGACAGCTGCAAATGGAAGGGAGACAAGTAAATGATTATGAACAGGGGCGAAGGGGGAGGGGTGTCAGAGTGAAAAACAGTGACATCATGGGCCTGTTTTAGAGTACTTAAACAGCCACGAGACAGTTTAAGGAGAACTCTTTAGAAAAATGGCAGAATGTGTCTGAAAAGCAGAAAATGGAACAACAATAATAACAGCAGCAAAATGTGGAATATGAGCATAATTTGACTCAGCTCATAAAATGTCAGCAGATCTAAAACAGCTGTATTCTGTTTTATTGTTGCCATTTAGTATCCGCTCTGTTCTCGGGAGAAAAACTTAACAAATGCCTCTTGACGATCCAACGAGAGCAGCTCTCCATCTCGTGGCTTTGAGTCGCAAATGATTTATTAGAAGTCCTCAAGATGACGCCATTAACACGCAGCGTGGAATAATACATGGAGTGCTCTCCTCTCTGCGCAGACACAAACCAAACAGAGGCCCAGGTTGTTTAGACTTGACCTTCCTCTCTGTTTGTGTCATCTGGGAACGTTGCTGCATCTCCATCCCGTCGTAACATTTAATTTGCAGCACGCTCGGCCCGGGGTGTCAGTCCAGGAATAGCAATGCTCTTGCTTTCATTTTTGCTAAATTCTCCACGTTTAGTGCAGACGTACATGTGGATTCCATGTGCTTTGACTCCACCTACAGTTTCCATAGAGCACCACATATTATATATGTGCTTGTGGACTTTGACCCAGGAGGAGAGAAGAATTGGCGATGATATTTCACCTGAACTGGATGCCACAGGCTTTAAATAAAAGTAAAAATGCACACTTGATAATCACGAGATATAAGTGGAATGCTACAGGAAAGCTTTTTGTGTAGGTCGAGGCTTGTTTGGAGATTGGCAGCGATACACAAAGAGAGTGTTGTGAAAATGAGGAAGACATTTTCCATCAGTGACAGAGGGCACTTTCGCCCGACTCCCAGTGCTCAGCAGACAGAATGACAGCATGCTGACCTCTCTCTGTGCGACAGACCACTGCTGATGACAAGGTGTATTTTGGATGGCAGTGGCCTGCTTCCTGCAGGAAACCAGAGACACAGCTAAGTGGGCCTGTGCCACTTTTTCTTTGATCTATTACCATGTGTTTTATTGCTTAATCTTTTTTTTTTTTTGCACTATATATTTTAACACTACTGCACTACCTTTCTTGCCTGTTTCCAGGCAATAAAAACTGCCAGTCAGCAGGGGGGGAAAATAAAACACAGAGTTAACGGTTACTACTCAGACAGGCTAATAAAAAGCAAAAGCGGTGATTGGTGTAATTCCAAATGGGTTTTTTTGCAAAAGGTTGGTGTTTGGTGTGCATTTGAAGAGGTGGTTTTTTTTGCTACTCTGATCCCCATCAGGTAGTATCTTGCACCTCTCAAGTGCAACAACGCTTGAGGGGTAGTCTTGATGTGTGTTTTTGGGGACGTTTGAGAAACTAGCTTCAGGCGAGAGGTAGATCAGAGAGATGTGGCTACTTGACAGAGTTTACCATTGCCTGGAGGTGGAAAGGTGCCAGTCCATACTTGGATTTTTAGGCTGGTATCAAGCTATGACTGGGTGCCAGTGGAGGTTTTAAAAGGCAGTCGTATTGTAGCAGTTGGAAAGGCTGAGCATCTGTATATTAAGGCTAACATTGAGGAAATTACTTATTTGCCTGTATTTTAAACACGTACACTTTAACCTCTGCTGTGTATGTGAAGAACAAACCAGTAAATAGAGAAAAAGAGCCATTGTTGCCACAGTTATTGAGACCGACAGGTAGTTTATTGGGGAACTGAATGGTAAAAATTAGACATACATGTCAACAACAACCTGACCATTGAAATGCACGCTGAGAACATCACTCTGAATATTATAAATGGATAGCTAACAAATAAAACACGTGGAGAAAGTTAGTAATTTAGCCATTCTTTTTAAGGTCTTCTTTCCTCCTCATTGTGGTACTCTTTCTCCATTTTAAAGTAGACTTATGTGAAATCTCCTGTGCGCTGTCAGATGAAAACTGAGAAAATGCAACTGATGCAGATGGTTCTGACAGTCCAGGGAACTTCAAAGGTCCCAGTGTACTCTGGTTGAGTGTTTTCCTGAGTCCCTCTGAGCTTTCTGAGAAGCTCAAATGTCAGTCTCAGATCTCTGCTCTACCTGCAGTGTACACAAAGCACATCTAACTGCATTTACAGGTCTGGGTACTTGCTATGTACAGTATGTCTGACTTGACTCAGGTGCTCGAAACTGAAATAGAGTGGCTGTGGCCAGCCCTATGAATAAATTGTGCTGCAGTATAAATTGCAGAGGTGGCCCTGCCAGTTTTATTGGGATTTAGGATAGTCGTCACATCATTTAAAACCCATTCCTCCCCTCAGTTAGCTGCTCCTCTTCTTTGTTCTGATCTCACGTTTTCTCATCTCACTTCTCCTTCCACCTCTTTTATTTCCCAGCGATTAAAAGAAAGGAAAAGTGACAGTCATTTCCAAGTTAAGATTATTATCAATTTCCTCCCAACAAGCTCTGTGATCTTCTGCAGTGCCTGAGAGGAGAGTAGGACTGGCTATGTGCACGAGGCTTAATCAGTCTGGCTCTTAGTGAGCATGGGTCCATTTGTCCCAGATGCTAATCTGCAGAGCTCAGCTCTGAGGCCAGAAGCACTTTACATGTATTTGCTGCAAAATAACATGAGCAGGCATGCCAAGCCCATCCTGCTCGGGTTTTTGTCTAAGGCCCAGGGAAAGATTTGACACATCGGGGAGGGCAAAGCGTCCCTTTGCACCTCCACCACAAAGCGGTGGTTCACAGCTGTGGGGAGCAGATGCTCTGAGGTTACAGGCACAGGCCTTCGGGGACATCACCGCTCTGCCCTCCAGGGGCTGCATACATAACACACTCTTCAAAGAAAACTTAATGCTAGGAAGGTATTTTGCTGTCAGTTCTGTGACTTCAGCTTAGAAATATAGTATGTGTTCGATACGATAGTGCATTATGTGGTTATTGCAGAACACTGCAGAATGCTTACTTTGCAAAAAGAAGCGCATAGTTTTCTCCACACTGTGTGGCTACATACTGTAGTGGTTTACATGTTCATGTGCAAATGAAAGGTTGCTGGTTTACTTCCAGTCAGAGACAAAAATCCCCTTAGAGTTGTGTTGGTAAGGGCATCCGGAGTAAAACTGCAAACTCAGACATGCGACCCTGCTGTGATGGTCCTTTGTGAACGAGGGAGCAGACAAAAGTAGCATCTGCAGTCTTTTCCACCCTAACAATAACACGTGAAATAAATGGATGTGAGATTTAGCAACCCATTAACGTACAATCTCTGAGTAAGCATTGCTCTAAGAGTCGGTTCCTCTTTGATTTATTCATATATTCTTCCCTCTGTGTCTAAATGACCATTAGACGTAGCCAGCATCGCGCTCAGATTTCACTCACAGAGAGTCTTAGATTTCTTCAGACCACTTAAGCCTGACCAGACATGTTTGAAAAAAATGTGTTTAGCCAAAAGGCCAGCGCTGTCAGCTCTGGGGCTGCTCACGATGGGATAATCTGCGCCGACTGTCGATAACCGAGCGCCCTTTCTCAGTCCCAACCAGACCCGATCCCTCACAGGTTAAAATCTGCATTAAAATCATTTAGCATGGCCTGTCTGGGCTTTGCTGCTGCAAATTATTGCAAGCGGATTTCTTTCTCTGTTGCACATTGTTTTGCCCGTGATTCTGCGCTCACACTTTCTCTTGGCGCTTGGCACTTTCCACAAGTCGTTCCCCAAGGTAAATCCATATCTCTGTTGAGTTTGCCCGTTACGGGAACGAGTGGCAAGAAAAGGCAAGAGCAGGCATAAAATGAAAAGTAAAGAAAACAGAGGCCTCAGTATGGGTGAGTAAATGCAAGAAGAAATCATCTGTTAAAATTCATTAGCCAAGCTTCTCTGAACACAAAATGACAAGACATTAAATATGTATTATTTATGAAATGTCTGTGCTCTCTGAAAAGGGTGTCTAGTGCTGTTAATTACTCAGCCATTCATTCAGAAAAGATTATTTCAAATGGAAAGTGAAAGCAAGGCTAGACAGCAAAAGAGCTGTTAGTTTCTTTCACGCTATTTTTAAATGACATTGGTGAAAATGGAAAAGCTAATTATGGTAGCTCTAAAATTCAAAGCTAATTTGAGAAGCAGCATGTCAGGTTTATTGACATCTTCTGCAGAGTGATGTGGTTTGATGGCCACCGAGGAATCTTGCTGGTGCCGCAAGGGAAAGGGAGGAGTGGCTGCATGAAAATTTCTATTTGCAGAACTTGGTGATAGATTTTTATATTCCCCGATGCCTGGTATTTGTTGACTGCGTAAATAACAGATATGTTCATGTATATTCAAAGCTTCTTGCACATGAAAAGTCAATATTTTGGTGACGATCAGAATTCCAAACAGAGGCCTTTTAGCGAACCCTTGCACAGTAGAAGATGTGGACAAAGTGTTTTCCTCTGGTTTTAAAATGAGAATGATCCCAAACTCGACAAAGACTCCTGGTAAACCTTTTCACATCCTGAAGACCCACGAGGCCATATTTTATCATCAGTCTGATTATGGGGTTCTTTTATTTTCCAACTTGTGGGAAAAAAAAGAAGACTACTTTCAAGGTTTGTGATTCCTCCTTAAAGGCAGTCACCTGGCAAAGTGGGACTGAGAACAGGGCATTTATCCACTTAAAGAGAGCCACCCCAATGATGTCAGTAACAGATGACTGCAAGACACTCCCCTCTCTATCGCCTCACAGCCGGTTTTGGTCACTGAGGGCAGAAGGGAAGGAGGGTGGGGGCAGGGGAGATAATTATCAGTATAAATGAAGCCCTGCGAACGATTCGCACTGCTGGGTCCCCTGATATAGTCTCCAAGGCAACCTCAACACGCTCATTTGTTTTGTAGATGAGTAATTACATCCAATTAGTGGCCAGTGGAAAAAAGGAGTCCAAGAAAGGCCCATTGTTCTGGATAGATTGTGTGAATATTAATAGTGGGACGGTCTGAGGCACAGCGATATGATCGGTGATACTCATGCAGCTGTGGGCACACTCTGCCCATTCTCGTCCTGCATAACAGATCAGATAGCCACTGATGAAAATATATGGCTTTGCGAGTGTGGGCCTGCATGTTTGTGTCTCTGTTGTGCTCCTGTGCCAAACAAAGCCAGTTTCCTACCTGAGCCTCCCTCACCAACCTCGAGCTCTAAATGTTTCAGATTTTATTTGCCAGTATTTGCAGCGCCTTATTCCCTTATTTTTCTCTAACCGAGCCCTGCCCAGTTTGTGGTAATTGATACTTTTAAAGGCTAAATTGCATAAGATTGGTGTTTATTGTCCTTGGCATGTGTTTGGGTTTTTTCTTCTTCTTTTTTTAATGAATGATAAACTGTATGGATCTGCATCTGATCCTCAACCCAGTTGATTGTTGTATGTTTTTTGGCCTGTTGTGTTGCAGTTTTCCATTTATTGTTGTCGTGAGCTTCTTTGAGTATCATCCAACATCATTTTAAGACCTCTGGCTGCAACTGGTGGTTGCAGTTGTCACGTTTGAACAAATTTTCTTCCCAGTGAGCAAAAAAAGTCTTCTGTTCACATAAAACTTTAGTTTTCTGGGTAAGTAGGAAAGTTGTTTAGAAAGACACAAAGGGTCTCACTGGGTTGGAACCTCACCTCAAATTAAAGGCTTCTCGTTATTTTTCATGTCAACCCTGACCACAGGTTTAAAGATGCACCCACTTCAGCTGATTGCTTTTAATACTATTTTTGCTTCAGTAGCCCTAATACCGTAGTTTAATGTCAGTTTTGTCTAAACAATAATAACAGTAATTATCAACCTAAATCCAGCAAATCACCTACTCGAGAGTGTGCATGTCATCTACACCTTCCTAATGCTGCTACTTCACAAGATCACACTGATTACAATATGGTTCATTTTCAGCTGCCTTTATTGTCGGTTTTATATCGTATGAAAGTGACTTTTTTTTTATTGTACACTCACAAGGCGAGTTTGCACCGTTTTAAACTGGTGATATATTTGGAATGGATTCCTTATGAATCCCTAATAACGTGGTTTGTGCTATTGTCAATGTTTTTTCCCCATTATAATTATTCCATTGATCCAGCTTTTCCTCATTAGCAAGGCCAATCAATTTTCAGTGACATTTTTCTAAGTGAAGTAAATGGAATGATTGCTTCTTGAGCTTTGTTCAATGTGTCAGGCTTTATGTGACGTACGTGGGAAGCCTGCCCTATTTGGAGCCTATAATTTGATGAGTGGGCAGACAGCCCACAAGTGGTGAGATCAGAGTGCTAAAAAGCATTGGCGGGGAGAAACATGGCTGGTGCTTACTTTCCATTTGGCAGAAGTGGACTGTCTCACTCTGAATGGGTAGAGGTGAAGTGGCTTTGAATGGCTATTCGCTCCAGGACCCAAATAAAAAAAACAAACACACAGCAGGGGAAACCCAGCATGGAAAAGCCGGTGTCACCAATCTCAGTCCCTGAGTAGATTAACTCTCTTATCAAAGAGGTGTGAGAAGGAGCAGTTTCTTTTAATTGCACTCTTTATATGAGCAGCTTGCCACAGATTAAGAGAACAAGCAATAAATGTCAGCACGACTTATTGCTGAATGACATTTTCTAAACTGTTGATAATCCACCATCTGTGTCAAAGAAAGAATTCGAAGAGGCCAATCTAAGACGTGCTCAGAGTACTTAGTACACTTGAGAATTCTTATCATCAATAAACATGAACGTGTCTGTATCTCATTCACATAAAAAGCTTATCAGTTTTTATTGGTCCAAAAAAAAACGAGGGGTTTAAATTAATTATCGATCAGTGCGCTCTGTGTTTCTTTTCATTTAAATGACAAAAGCTTCCTCCAGGTACGTCAAGTAAGAACTGTCGGTTTGAAATGAGAAATGTATTGACCTGCTTTGACCTGATTCTTAGATTTTTTTTAATTTATTTTTTTAGCTCACTCATTAATGCTTGCAAACAAACACTGGGACAGGTCAGTTATGCAAAGCTGTGGCCTTACTGTGTATTTTGTATTTATTGCTTTTGGTCCATTTCAATTAAGTTAATGAGCAGTTTTTAATTATATCCTTTCATGGAATTATTTTATACGTCCATTATTTTCAAGTTAGTGTATATACAATATAGCTGAACATAGCAAACACGGACCATATGCCAGGGGGTCTGGCCACATGGCAGGAGCTGCTGGGGAGGGAGGGCAGGGAGGGCCAACTAAAGCAGACAAAATATAAGGATGTGACCTTAAAATGGTGTAAAGCACCATCGAGCTATGCTTATCAATCTGGACACTTTGACTATGACAATGAACAAGTTGATTTCCACAATGATGGAGTCCCCTCCCCTCCCCCTCCCCACCCTATACTGTATCTCCCAGGCCTCCCCGATTATGGGTTTTACTCTGCGCCCAGTGACCAGAGGGGGGGGCCCTGCTCCTTTGCTGACTATGGCTCCCTGGGGCCCCAAGCGGCTCAGATGCTGCACAGTGAGCATGCCACCTCCGCCTGCAACTCCCCCCTACAGCACCTACACAGCCCGGATCAATTTAAGAACCCAGGTTTGTATCTGAGCATCTATCTCATCCACATTTTGGACTTTTCAGTTTGATTCATGACATTTTTCCATGCAGATGATCTAATCTTTTTTATACACATATACATATTTTCTCTTACTTTTGTTGAGGAAAAAAAATCCCTTTGAAAAATGATGATTAAAAAATGTCTTGCTGACAAAGTAGTATTGCATGTTCTTCCTCCTTTTTTTTTCTCCAGTTTTTAATGTAGATCTTTTGTTCCTTTGTGAAGTTATGTTCCAGCCCCTGCTTGCACATAAGGGGGTCGACATATACAGAATGTAATCCTTCATTTGCATGTGAACCAAATAACTACTGATGATGTCTGAGAGTACACTGGCCACTCTGACAGAGCTCAGGTTTATGTTAATTTGGAACAGCAAAGGAGAGAGCAAGTGTGGGAGTGAGTGCCATTTTTTTTCAGTCAAGCCCTTTAGTGTAAGAGTGATTGCCGTATTATTAGTGTGTGAAATTGGTAGAAATGCTGTACAGTGTTGAACACTTAATAGACAACTTTTTTTTTGCATAATACAGCCATTACTCCGCAACACAAGCACATTTTCTTCTTCTGTGCTTTTTTTCTGATCTTCTCTCTTATGTAATCATAGCTGTTAAAAAGCAAGGGATGAGACTAAGTCAAATGGAGTTCATGTTGCGATTTCAGTAACTGCGAGCTTTATGCAGATAAATTAAATAGAATTTCAACCTGATATTTTTTGTTTGAGAGCAGACAGGAATTTTTAATATATGCTGACTTTTAAAATAAAAGTGTTTATGTCAAATGTGTGTCATGGTGATGGCGGTCTTTTGACTGTGTTTTTACAGACAGTGTTTCTTTCATTAAATTCCTGCTTAGTGGAATATCGTCATGAGATCATGGGAACCCAGTGTATAATCATCCAATCAACCACTACTCTGGCTGTCTTTCCACCCAACAGTATAACTGTTTTAAAAAAAAAAAAAAAAAGACAAATATACATATAGAAAGCAAAGCGATTTGTCCTGTCAGTCTTTTTGGGCTGAGGTCATGAGTGCGGGCAAGATTTTTCCCCCTAATGGTTAAAGTGTTGGCCAGCTGCCCCCGGCAGATGTTGGCATTTACTACAGGCTGTCTGTGTAACCTTTAGTACAGCTAGCAGACAAAAAAATGCACAAGACGAGCCTTTTAAAGACAACAAATTACAGAGATGTGACTTTGTGGGGTTGTAAAGGAATTGTTGGAGGCTTTTGTGATAATGCTTGTACACATGAGGCAGCAACATCAGCACTAACTGTTTGAGAAAACACTTTTCTTCTTATAGATTTGCTAAGCAGCGTGGACTGTTTGATGGGATAAACATCTATATAGGAGAGGGAAAGAGCTGATTTCTTCCCATCGCTGCAAGTACACATCAATCGCCCTTGTCTGTCGATTGTGAGGCTAAGTGACGTGCTGATTTATAGTATTTGATAGGCGATTTGGAGCAGTTAAGTAAAGAGTAAAGAGGTGTTTAGGTCAAAAGTCATGTTGCCTCAGCTCTTTAGCAGCACCTAATGAATATGTCTCTGCTGCACGCATGGCCCTGAAATATTCGTTGAGTTGTTGAAGCTGAAGCTTGTCTCACCTGAGAGGGCACGTTCAAATCCTGAGTGAGTCAGCGTAGCTTAATTGCGTCGTAGCACGTGGGCGTTGTCTGTGGAATAGACTTGGAATCTGCAGCCAACCTTGAGCCTATGTGAAATTCAGAGACATTTAATTGTGGGTGTTTTGAAGGAGATAAAATTAAATCAGAATGTTTGACAAAAATGTAATTGACTTATAAATTACACAAGTATACAAAAACATCCGGAGATGGCAACTCCCACCAAGTGCATCGTTGCAGGACGTAAAAAAAAAAAATTATAATAAAAAAATAATAAAAATCTCTCTCCATGCTTTTTCATGAGATATATTATTCAATATGGTTTCTTGAAATTTTATTTCAAGGTCAACTTTGACCTTGGTGCTAACAATGAAGGTCAAGGTCAAATGCTTAGCCAACCTAGGTACTCATGCCCTCTGAGGCCTAGTATACTGTTCTAAAATTTGAAGACGATCCATAAAAAAATTGTGGGTAATATAAAGGGTTTTAAAAAAAAAAAAAGAAAAGTTTACATTTAGTGTGACCTTAACCTTAAACCAATTTTCATTAAAATTGAACCAGCTTGAGCTGTTATTGGTATCTACCGTCCCACAACATTAGAAAATGATATCTTGAAAACTTTGGACGCTAGATTGCTAACGAGCAGACAGACAAACGAACAGAACCGATTAAAAGCTTCCTCCCTTCAAAGGGCAGAAAATTAGATTTAAAGATATGAATTCTTTAAATAACTGATCGTATCTGTTACAAACACAAGATTGATCATTTTCTCTCCAATCTTTTTTTTTTTTTTTGTCTTTATGAAAAAAGGATGTATATTCCAGATAATAACAGAAAAATGCGTTACAGTGGAGTCTGGCGTTCTTTTGGCTAAATGCACAAACCACTGCAGCCTCTACATCAAAAAATTACTTTCACTGAGAGAGGGGTGAGCTGCACTCCAATAAAAATCACCAGTTACAGGAAATGAGGATTGCCATTTCAACTGGAAAAAAAAATCCTTAATTATATAATAAGCCAGCCTACTGGGGGCTGTGTGGGCAAGATAAGCGCACTAGCAACTCTCCGTTTAAAGTCCTTACAGTTACAGCAGTGTCAACTCCACTAGATATATGTTTAGTGAGATGGCTTCATTTTCCTAGAGTGCCACACATAAATATCTGAAGCATGCTTTGAGGTGCTTCCAGTGAACCTAACCTGTCTGTTGCGGCTTTGATAGATGGAGCGGTGATACGTTAAACAAGGTGACAATGATAGTTAGTTTACCGTGTGTGTGTGTGTGTGTGTGTGTGTGTGTGTCTCCATCAGCGCGTTGGAGCCACAGCAGTCACACTGTGTCTTTTTCCATGCTCTACAAAGACCTCCTCTCAGGCATCACAGGGTTCATGAGCTAATATATATACACAAGATGGAGCATTTTCTGTGGTCGGAGGATTTTTCTTTTTAATGCAGTTGCACAGTTTTTTTTCACAGTTTGTCTGTGAATAAGGGTGAGATGGAGGGTTATGCGAAGCTGACAGCAAAGGAGATTGCTGTTAAGAGATCACTGCATTTTTCTTTCTCCCCGGCTGTTTTTCCTTGTATTGCCAGTGTTATTGGCCTTTAGCAGGCATATGGATTTTCAAAAGGCATTTTATTATACTGAGTTGCTCTTACTCACAGGGCAAAAGGTGGTAAGTCACGTACAGTATTTCTTTTTTATCCCCCACCCTACAAGTTTGGACCTGCCGACGAACTCGGGTCAGGCTTTTATATTTCCTCAGTTTCCCTCCTTCTCTTGCCTGACATACCCATTTTATTTTATGCTGGAAGTTACTCTTGCAGACTAAAAAGCTGAAAAGTGCTAAGTATTATATGATTTTGTTTTGGGGGTTTTTTTTGGGGGGGGGGGGGGGGGGGTATACTTAGTAGATCATATAAGAAAATAGAAGGTAGTATTTCAAATTCTGGGGCTCAGAATGCTCACCAAAAATTTCAGATCCTCATAATCCTTTGTTCCTCTACTTAGCTACAGCCAATGTCGCTGTACAAGTACTCCTTCACATTATGCATGTCAACATTTACACTGCAACCTTACTAGTTTATTAGCATGATGGAAGTATTTTTAGCAACGTGCCTGTTTTGTGTTGTGCATGACTATACAAAGTGAATGTTATTCCCGTGCATAATACACGCAGCATGTAGATTATATTTAGAATCTCATACTGGATTCACCCCTAATTTTGCTTGTTTGGTATGAAATTAAGCCAAAATCCTGCACCATTTTTCAGTCGATTACAAATTAAATTGAACGCGCAGCATCAAATACAGTAACCTGTAATATGAGCAAGCCCTTCAAGACAAATGTATGAATCCAGTAATGCGTTCTTTTGATTTCAATTTGCCCATTGAGTCACAAGAGTAAGGATATACTGATCTTTGTTGGGGGTTTCTGAGCTGCTCCGCTCCTCGCTGTGTTTGTATGCAGGTGCCAACCCGTCAAGGCCCGGAGGTTTCCCCGGCGCTAATAGTCCAGGGCCTGTGGCTGACCTATATGGACCTAGCAGCCAGGATTCAGCTGTGGGCAACTACATCAGTGCTGCTAGCCCTCAGCCTGGCTCTGGCTTTGGCCCCAGCATCACAGTAAGTACTAAAATTCCGACTGCACCTCCTGCTTCTTCTTCTGCACTAAAATTAGACGTTACAAAAAATGCAAATGGGCTTCAATTGCAACATTCTGTAAAGCAGCTCAGTGTTTGCATAAAAAGTAGCATTTATTCTTTTACTGAATTGACTAAAAATAATCACTGCTGTCGTCTTAGAAAATATCCAGGGAAGCATTTTTGCTGCTGTCAGGTTCAGGGCTCCCATAATAATGTAGTACATCAGTGTTAAAGCCCATCGCAGCTCTGTAAGTTATCTGTGTCAAAAGCAAATGTTTTTCCCCTCTAGCTGTTGCACAAATCACCTCACTTCAGATCCTGCATCACCTGCCCAGAACAAATTTCTTTTATTTTTAGAACCCCATCTGTCCCAGAGCTGGAGTTCACTCCATTGCTAGGACGATGCTCCCACACAGGTTTTTGTGTCTCCCAGTGCCCTTGTCCAGTTAGGCTTGCTCAGCCACATGCTGTTGAACTTTTCTCTCTGATCGGTTAGCAGCTGGTCGCCAAGTCAGTGCGTAAGTGTTAGGACTACAAAGGAAGAAGAGGTGACGGTAATAAAGAGAATATTGTGAGGGATTTCCCCATCAGAGTGCTAATAATCCCACCTTCCTTTGAAGGTGAAGAAAAAGACATTAAAATTGTGCTCTCAAACTCCGTGTTCTCTGTGAACCGATCTATTATCATAAGTGTTGGAGAGATCATCTTAAAGCCAGTAGGAACATCTTTACTTCTAAAAGGAACTCTAAGAAGAAAGTTTAGCCATTCAGATTCATTCCTCTTATTTCCCGTGTTTTCCCAACATTGCAGCAGTTTGAGTCTATGCAGGGTGGAAACCTAGCAAGAGCTAGTTTACTAAAGACATATGTAATGGCTTAACAAGGATTATTTCTACATTCAAAATAAATGAGACTTAGCAGTCAGTTCCCATCATAAACTACTCCCTCTCTGTTTTTTAGCATTCCTAAGACAGTTTTCTGAGAGCAGCCAAAGACTGAATGAGCCAAAGTTAAATCTGATGTACTTAGCTTATTTACTGTCAATAAAGGAAAAGGCTCAAACGCCACGAAAGAAGACCCAATCAGCACTTTGTTTACTCGTACGTTAGTCTACCTTCGACCTCGCCGAGTAATTAAATTTTTTTACCGTGTGAATTTTCTGGCCCTAGCAAAGTGCAGCAGGATTTCAGTTCACATCGGAGCATGTTTGTGCTGCTTTACATGACTGAACTGAGTGACACAGTGTAAACTATAAAAATAACACCTGCTTTCTGCAACAAGCTCATTAATGCATGGCTTAACTGAGATGGAATAACGACAAGCCCATTAGTACAGCGAGCGAGCGCCGAAAAGACTACAGGGTGAAGACGCTCGTTCCAAACTTTATAGTCCACATCATTAACTTGAATTTCATGCTACAGTAAACAGATATTTATCTTTTTATTTATTTAGGTGATCCTCTGGTTGTGGTATTTTGTGGTGCTTTTTTCTTTTTTTTAAATCTAAGCCTTTGTGGCAAACTGTGGCTTATGCTGCATTCTGAAATCACACATGTTCTGAGAAGTACCACAGGAGATTTATCACGTTGTGCGCTTGAATCAGTTGAACTAAGTGCGGCGGTTTAGCGAAGATGTCGTGAATGTGGCGCTTGCACTATACGGCTGTAATGCCTTGTTGCTATTGGATAATGTCACAAATGTACAAAACAGGTAAAAGAGCTCGTTTAGATGTTTGCAGCCGTGCATAATTGATTTATGATATCCACGCAAAGCAGAGCTTAAGAGAAAAAAAACATTTTAAAGCCTTTTTCCTCCCTGAGCAAAGCCCCTATTATTAATTGCTTTAGGTCCACTGGCTATCTGCTTTAATCTGCTGGTCTCAGTGTAGGAAGCAAAATATTTGCTATGAAACACCACGCTGGCTCATTTTCAAGGCAGATTTACCAGCAGATAGTTCACAGATGGAAATGAGGCCATTTGTTACAATTATTTTCCATTTGTTGCAACAGTTTGTAGCCATAGTTTATTACTGAGTTAGAGAATAGAACAAGTCTTTCAACCCCCCCCCCCCCCCCCCCCCCCACCACAAAAATACAAAAAATTCGGAAGAGATGAGATTAATATTGAAGCAGCAGAGTGCAGCTGATTTATGAAAGAGGTGGGTGAAGAATATGCGGTGTATTTTACCAACATTATTCAAGCCGGGCCTTCCGATTTTTTTTGCCCATAATACTACTAGACTAAATCACCACTTCAGAATCACAGCGAATCAATAAAGGAGAGGTGATGCAGCAGGCCTCTGACTTCTTGCTCCAGCCGAGATGATCTCTCTATTCAGAACATTAAAATAGGAAATGATTCAGAACTAAAATTCGCTTCATAATTCACTTCTTTACCGAGAACGCTGTTGAACCAAGCGCATATAAGATCGTCATATCTCAGGAGCTCACGGATGACTTCAGATTCACCGATTTGTCCTTCTGTCTCACGCTCCACTGATTTTATTAATCCCTTTAGCCAGTACGAAAACAGCTACTGCGAAGAAGCTTTAATGAACTTAACTGTTTTTTTATGCAAGACAATTAGAGCGCAATTAGCTGATTGAGGTGATAAAGACAAGCAAGCGCTGCTGAAAGTGCTTCTCTCCTTTTCACTGTTGTGTTTGAATCCAATCATTTTTTACAGACCTGTCAGTAGGAAAGCTCACAGAGTCCTGATAAGTGAGCCTCAGTAATAAAAGCCATTCAATAGTCAGAAGCACACTGATCTTACTGAAGGCTGTTTATGATCCTATTCTCGGCATTCTTTCAGATGAAATCACTTGTGTATGTTAGCATGAATGGGGATTGTGTGTATTATTACATATTTTGTATTTAGATCCTGTAATCTGAGTGCTGCATTGTTATAAGAGCTTGCATTATTAAATGCAGTATGAATCATTTACTGTACAGAGCATATCTAACTGTTTTTAATATCTTTTAGCATTACGTGGCTTTTTCTTCCTGTTGTAATGTTGCAATTATTCTTTTTGCAAGAGTGTTAAAAGAGTTGGTTTGATATTTCAGTATTCTCCTGCTCTGCTACTCAACATGATCACAACATTCACATTCATGCTAGCTGTGAAAAAAAAAAGAAGTTGATATGATACTCACTTTTCTCTCTTTGAAATGCATACTGACAAAAGCACTAACTGTACACTTTTAGGGCCCGTTGATTGCGACAGCTTTTACAAATGGATACCATTGAACAGGTGGCCGGTTGCCATCTCATCAGAGGTATTGCATTTTATTTACTGTGCATTTCTATCAGTATCTATCTGTACTATGTGTTCATCGCATTAATCGTTGTTCCTTCACCTCTCTTTGGGGAAACACAGAGCTGGTAGTAACGTGTGAGTATGGCGAGGTGGTTTGTTTGAGGTCTTTCTCCAAAAACTAATAAATACAACTGATAAAAAGGACAGAAGATTAGCAGACATTACGAGAATTTTAATCATTTTGTGATTGTTTATGAAGGAAAGCTTCATATCGGTTACCCACACACGTACTACCGGTTCTTCAGTTTTTCTTTCCTCCTTCTTTTTGACATTTTGAAATGTTTCCATCCTAAAATAGTCACATGTCTGTGTAGAAAAATCACATGTCTTGCTATTCAACCAGAGGGGATGTCACAGTTTAAAGTGTTTTTGACCTAAGCTCTGGCTGTCCAAGGACAGGACTCTCATTACAATTCTTTCACAACTTTTAAAATCGAAACTGCAAAATCTTTCACTAACAAGCAGCCGAGGTGTAGGAAGAATCTTTGAGGAAGGGAATTGCTTATTACTACATGACCTTCTTTTTGCTAACACTGTCCCTCATATGTACAGCCACAATGTCATATATAAAACCTTGTCTGCCCTACAGATACTTGTAGATGTTTGATGTGCATAAAATGTATTTTTGTATACGTTTTTAAACTTAGTACAAGAGTCCACAGCACGATATACCACACCTGCCACTTTATTAGGTACGTCAACAAGGATAACGAGCATGGGTATATTGTGGTCAAAGGGGATAGGTCAGATCAGTAACAGTAGGCTAGGCTGTAGCATTTAAACAGTGCTCAGTAGGCCCAAAGTTGGCAAAAAATATCACCGTCACACCACAACCAGTAGCCTGAAATGTTGATACAAGGCAGAATAGAGCAATGCTTTCATGTAGTTTCCACCACATTCTGGCTCTACCATCAGAATGAAATTGTTTTTTTCCCAGTTTTTTCCCACTTTTGAGGTTGGTGACCCCGTGCAAACTGTAGCCTCAGTTTCCTGTTCTTATCTGACAGGAGTGGCAGGCAATGTGGTCTTCTGCTGCTGTCGGTTTAATTCCATCTAACCAATCAGCTACTGGCATGTGATTGGCCAGTAACTGGTATGAGCAGATATATCTAATAAAGTGGCAGGTCAGTATATATGCACAAATGCTAAATTAATAAGCCGTTTAAGTATATAGTGTGGTATTTGTGACAGCCTAGACTTTTTGTTATTGGACAGGCTGTTTTTACAGTAATTGGTGCTTCTGTTATGCTTGCAGGAAATTTTGACCTGTAGCAGTTTCTTAGAATCATATCCCAGTTATTCATGCTTCAGCAAGCCTGCAAAATACGTCACAGCGAGTATTATTTATGTTCGAGACTTACTCTAATTAAATGTATGCTTTCTAATGCTGTTGTTCCTTTTTTTCCTTCCTTTTTTTGTTGTTGTGTTTTTTCCTTTATCACCCAGCAGAGTATATCTGGTGGCCCAGGAAAGACAGGACGAAGTTTCTAATTGGCTTTGTGTGCAGGTGATGCTAATCCAACTTCAAGCACTACAGCGTCACCCCGGCAAAACGAACGAAAGTCGGAACCATATGAAGAAGAAAAGAAAATGTTTATCATCTCAGAAAAATAACAACTGCTGTACTATAATCCAAACCTCCTATAACTTTACAACCTGGTTTGGTATGATGTTTCACGTCGAGTTCATTCACCTACTTTCTTCCTCTGTTAGCTTTTCTTTTGATTAGCCTTGAGAGAGTCGTTTTAGTTGAACCTTTAATTTTGTGTCGTTTTTATTTTATTTTCTGGTATTGTTGTGTAAATCTTTTTTCTTTTTTTTTTTTGCTTTTTTTCGTTTGAAGTACGGCGGTCATAGCCAAGAATATCTTCAAAGTCACGTCTTCATCTTTGTACCGGTGAGTCTAAAAGGAAAAAAGCTCGGGATGTTTCATTCAGTCTTTCTGCAAAAAAAAAAGAAAAGAAAGAAAACACAAGAAAAAAAAGCTCAGTGCGGAAAGACTCGAAGAAGAAAAAAAAACATTTTAAGGAAATTTTAAAGAAGGTATCTAAGTAATAAATCTTAGTAGCTGTTTTATTTCTTGTGATGTCTCATTGTTAACCATAATTACCTATTTTTGGGCAATACAAAGAGGACTCCAATATTTTTATGGTCCTTTTTTATAAGTGTTGTTTTTGTTGTTTAGAAATATATATATATGCTATAACAAATTTCATATAACTACATTGTGAATTCAAACTTGAGAAAAAGAAATGTAGCTGTACATATTATTCCAGTCACTGCATATAACCAACTCAGTGAGAGAATAGCATATTTTTGTGATGGTGTGTCAAAAGAACATGTTATAGCGTGTGAATAGAAGACAAAGCTGTAAACAGTTATTATTCTACTTTTTTTTTTTCTGCTGGAAGACGGTATAACAACCCCACACGGAAACAAACACACGAACACACACACGCCTAGCGCACACACACTTGCTCTGTAAATACTGAAGCTGAATAATTTTACAAGTGTCATACCAGCAAAATTTACAAGCGGTGAGTCAACACAGTTTTGGAGAAATAATAATAATAATAATAATTTAAAAAAATAAAGAGCCTGATTGGTATCTTTTTGTCTAACTGTTACAGTATCAGTATCATTTCAAAGAGAAAGTTTAAAAGAAAAAAAAAGATGATTAAATCCAAAGCACACTGTACTTAGATCTGAAGATTAGAACTTGAAGCAGGCTCTGCGCATCCTGACACTTTTCTACTCTTGAGAGGAACTTGTTAGCTGCAATGTTGATGTTTGTTTCATCCTGCACGTTCCCGATTAGTTCTTTTTCTTTCCTTTGGAACACAACATCTGGGCTCTGTGCTCGAGTCTTTATGTAACGCTCGTTGTCCGACTCAGATCTTATTCTTTCTTTTTTTTTTTGAGTGAATTAGGAAAGTAAACGTTTTGATACCATACCTCAGCCTTCCTGAGTTCTCTTATGGAATCATTGGCAGGTTTTTTAATTTATTCTAGTGGCAAAACAAATGAAAACACTGAAAGGTAATTAAGCAAGTAATCATTGCACTGTGAGTTGTAAAGTACAGGCCATTTTTTTCTATTTGCACATGTATATGTTGGCTTTTTTAAAAAAAAAGAAAAAGGAAACTGCCCTGTGCTTTGGGATAGCATGAAGGATTTCGGAGCTGGCGTGTTCTCGACTTGACAAAACACTTGAGCGTTTTGAGGCGAGTTCACAGCGTGGGAAGAAGTAACTGGTTATGTTGCTGTGTACACTTGGATTTCTTTATAGAGTAGACCCATGTCTCATCTGACGATATTTAATACGGGGTCAAAAGATGACACTGAATAATTCACTATCTACCACTGCACCGGGTTTTCCACAGTACTTGTGGTCGATGGTTTTACTCGTGATGATGATTTATTAATAATAATCATAATAATAATAGGCTCCAGTATGCGTTCAAGTTTTGAAATTCGATGCCGCCGCAGATGCGTTTGCTGTTTTCCTTTTACCCGCGTCTCGTCTCATTTCTTTTCCTTTTAAAACAACCAGGTAAAGAACTATGCTGGATTACTTTTAAAGTAAACGATATGGAGGTGTGATCGAGTAATAATTTAAACAGTCAAGAGAAGAAGAAGAAAAAAAAAAGCAACTTGTAATGTTCAAATGTAAAAGAAAATAAGAAACACAAAACTATAAAAAAAGATGCTTCTTTGCTGATTTCAAGTTTAATCAGAGTTTTATTGATACTTTGTGGTTTATATATTAATAATTGTAATATACTATTAAAATGTACTGTGCATCCATTACTTTCTCTCTTTCCATTCCCCATCCTCAGAGATCCTACGATATTTTGTTGCTCATTCATGTACTTCATTAGTGTGTAAAGAAATCACAGTTAACTTGTAAACAGAGTGCTGTCTTTGATACCAGTGTAGTGCTCTTTGTTGTTCTCCCTTGCTCTACCTCTCCTTTCTCTCATATTTATCCCTCTCCCTCTTGCGCTCTTTTTCTATCTCCTGTAATTACAAAGTAGATGTTATAGAGGACTCATTAATATAATACTTGTAGTGAATAGTGGATTTAGGACCAGTCGAGATATACCTTTCTCTCAACGATCATGTTATTCTGGTATTTGCAGACAGTTATTTTGTTAGAGGTTCATTGTAATTTTTCCCTGTATGTTTTTTTTTCTTTTCTTTTTTCTTTTGGTTTGGTTTTGCCACTCTCACATGGTTTCAGCTAACCAAAGCTCTCATGGATGAACAATAGAGAAATAGTTGCTGTAAGATGGAATTGTACACAAGGCATTATTTGGATCCCCACCCTTGAATGTTTTTAAAGGGGTGTGCCATACTACCTTAAATGCTAATGCTAGATATGCAAAACTTTTGTGTTTGATTTTTTCTTTCCTTTTTTTTTCAAGAGGGACACAAGCTGAAATCACGGGGAAAAAAAACAATTTTTACTTAAGATATTTCATATTTTTTTAAGAGACATGCGAGTTATTACCACATACGTCATCAGTCACAGAGCTGTTTAAAGAGCCTCTTCTATCTTTTAATGTTTGTACACTTTGCAGATATCCCAGGCTCCTCTGGTGTCATTCTTTTTAGATGATACAGTTTTTGAGCTCTTATTTATTTGGGAACTGTTAATGACTTTTTTTAAAATCTTATTTGAATCTGTTAACAGTGTTTCTGACACTACAGAGGCATTACTGACACACACAGAGAAACACTGCAAATACTGAACAGAGAACCATTAGAGAAATATCAGCAGGTGCTGAGGGGTGTCGAGTTTGTCAGGTCTGATTAATAGAAAGTTAAATTCCTGTCCAGAGTTGGACCTGCAACCTGAAGCTGTGATGCATTGCCAAGCTAGAATAGATTATTATTAACAACCTTGTCAAAGGATGCCTGGACTTAACATGTTTAGATTTACACAAGCAAAAACAAAGTTATTAAAACAATGGGATTGCTGCTGGAGCCGCTGCTTGGACCCCAATACAGCCAGTGCAGTTGAGCCTTTTTGAGCATAATCTCTGTTTGCTAATTTACTGGCTCTTTAAATTAACGATTAATATTACTCTGTTGTTAATAAGTTAACATTAGTGCCCTCTTTCTTCCTAACCAGTCTGCACACAGCACATAGAGTACACAGCAGCTTTGTCAGTGATGCTAATAAGTTATCTTGTTTTGTTTTGGGGGTTTTTTAAAGTAAATGATGAAAGTAAATGATCTTTACTTTACTTTCTGAAGGTAAAATTGTTCTTTTTTAAAAATTAAAATTAGGCAGCGGCCAACTAACGCATATGTCAGTATCTTAGCGAGGTAGAGTGATCACTCACTTTAGAAAAATGCAGTATTTGTGGAAAAAGTTTTATTGTTTGAAATATAAAAAGAAATGTATTAATAGCAGAAGAACAATAACTGAACACATTTTGGTTATAATTTAATTCTCAAAGTAATAAAGAAATTCCTCCTGTTCATTTAAATATTTTAATTGTATAATTAACTCAAACGCAACCCAGTCGCGTTCCAGTTTTCTTGGCGTTTTTTTCCAAACAGCATATACCAGAGCAGCAAGCACACACTACACTGTGCTGTCGCGGTGCCTGTTGTCTCTTAGTCTATAATTAACCCTTTTTCACTAGAAAGAAGGCTTGAAATGGCTTGTTTTCCCTCACACAATATCAAAATTGACTCTTCTATTGTTTTGTGATCCTGTAGCTTGGACTTTAAGGTAGCATGGCTCTGTTGCTGTAATTTCATTTTATCTCAAACTGACAGCAGTTTACAGCTGATGAATGTTACACATCTTAGTAGACTAGCTTATCCATTTGGGGAGAGGGGAGGGGACTTGGTTTAAGAAAAAAAAATAATCAAAAAAGAAAAAAAGTCAACCTGGAAGGTGTTGACATTTGTAGTGTACTACCGTATCCATTTAAACTTGAATCTCGAGGCAAGTGCTAGGCAATGGCCAAACAACCCCATCAGTTCGAGGTGGGGGTGGGGGGGGAATCCCACCCTGAAACCGTACACACTTATGGGATTTCTGTCATCCTGGGTTCACAAGCGTTTTCTGAATATGAACAAACGTTTCCTAAAAGCTGGAACACCAGGCTTTACAGGCTCTGCTCCATTTCCAATGAATCAGACAGACTTTGAAGGCTCATTGAATGTTCTTGAGCATTTTTATCCAAAAAGAGGCTTACTCATAGTGGTGCTAATGGGTTTTTTGAAAAAGCAAAAAACCAGACAGTGTGCCCTTATCTCTGAGAGATACTGGATACCGTCACAGTGAACACAAAGTTCACAAAGTGACTCTCGCTAACAACGCTATTTAAAGTTTTTATGGCTCGATATATCAAAGATCAGTTCATGTTCACAAATCTGGACTGAACTCTTCAAGGTGACGGAAATGGCACAAGTTCGCCTGTACTACTGTGTTTTTGGGGTGAACTTCCCCTCCAGTCCAAACCATTGCCATCTCACGCCATGCTCATCGCCAAATATATACATATAATTGCAATATATATGTATATAGATGAATATATATACTTGCAATTCACGCTCATTTGAACTGAATAATATTAGACTGGAGACCTCAGCTGTATACAGAATAATCCTCGTCACACAGCCACGCCCAGGTTCATTTAGTCCACTCATCATTATTGGTTCGCCATCATGCGAGTTCTCCCCCGGCGTGTTGTCGAGGTTGGAGTGGACCGCACGGCCACGAGGGGTGTCCAGAGGCTCTTCAGACTGCACGGCCTGCAATGTGAGGCTCTGCCGTGTCTCCGCAGGCTGAGCGCAGAGCTCTCTCCACCGCTGTCTGCCCATTCCTAACACTTGCCCCTTTTTTTTATGTTAACCGACTTTTTATGGCGAGAGACAGACAGACTTGACTGACATCTGAAAGCATCTTTCAGGTTATCATATGGCTTGCTCAAGCCCTGTTGTAAAATATACTAAAATAATAATGATAATAATAATGGATGGGGGTCTCTCACATATCAAATGTGGAAAGTCTAATTTTATATTTGTATTTTCAAATAATAATATTGACAAAAAAATGTCTGTGAAAGGTTTCCATCCTCTACTGTGGTCCAGAAATCGATGTGTCTGTCTGGAAAATAAATAAAATAAACTGAATTGTTATATGACTTCTTTCCACTGTTGCGTAGTATTTGTGTTTTTCTGAACCCGAATATCACAGTGCAGATTTGTGGAAAACTATCACTATTATATCACAGAATTATGTTTATTTTCTGTTTTTTGTTTTTAAAAAGGGATAATATCATATCGCATTTTGACCGGACCACACACACTGCGCATGTTAGCTCCTGGGATCCTTCGAGGTCTCTCATAAGTCAGCAGGATTAATAGCCCAAGATGCATTTGGGGAAAATGGTGAGCAAACAAAGACTGACGTGTAATTCTGCTGCCCCTCAGTGGTCTCTCGCAGCGCCTGAGAAGATGCAGTGCTTTCAGGGAAGCACATTCGCCAGTGCCTTATTCTTCATCAGCGTCACATGGAGAGCATCAGCATTAGCCGAGGCTCAGTGTATAAACGGCTGGGGATGTGATAGAGTAGATGAGCAAACAGGCTGCTGCATGACAGGCCATTTCAGGGCCTTACAATAGTACCTTTTGATGCGTTTGTCACGCTGTGCTTAGTTCTGCTTCTTCCCGAGATGGAGAATTTAACCTCAGATGGCAGAAGCAAAAATCTGATTCAGAGTCATTTTCTGAGGTGAAACACTGACAATGAAGAAAAAATTCAGCTGCTTTCTGACTGGATCATTCCATTTTTTCACACATTTTTTACTAAACCTAACTCACAGACACACTAGGATAACAATAGTGTATTGAGTTCACGACAATAGATTTAAAACACCTTTTTTGTATATGTTTACCGTGATAGATGGCGATAGTTAAACATGACGCCGGTGGAATTCAGGGATCAGGATTTTTAATGTGGGTGCTTGTCAGGTGAGACCGACGGTCCGACAGCTCCATCACTCACTTAGACAC
Source organism: Astatotilapia calliptera (assembly GCF_964374335.1). Classification (NCBI taxonomy): domain Eukaryota; kingdom Metazoa; phylum Chordata; class Actinopteri; order Cichliformes; family Cichlidae; genus Astatotilapia; species Astatotilapia calliptera. Next base: position 9,174,427 of record NC_137431.1, on the reverse strand, counting down.
GGCAATCCATAAATTCAGACTGAGATCAATACTCTTGGCTCAGCTCTGTTTTTCACAGCCGAGGCACTGCGAGTTTAGATCACGCTGCATTCATTTTTGTGTTTGTGTAATGAGCACAATGATGATCCAATTTGGCAGTGTGGGCTGTTTCACTTTCTTACAAAAGAAACTGCTCTGGATTTTCTTGCTGTCTGTCCGAGGAATTGACTCTTAGATTTGAAGAAATCAAAGCAAACATTAACACAGGCGAAACTTTAGAAGAAAAAGATGGTAAATATGAAAAATGCCTTAACCTCAGGCAGATGTGAACAGAGTTTGTCCAGACTCTGGTCACTGTAATTAGCAGACAAATCTGTCAAAGAGCCGATGCTCACGTTGACTGTGTTTTTAACTCAGAGGCCTAACTGCTTGACCTTTCCAGTCCACCTGCCTTTAATTAAGTGCTAATTAAAAGTGCCATTATGATCAGAGAGCTCTACACTCGTCGGCCCTTAAATACAAGGATTCAGGTCTTTAGTGGAACTCGGCAAGACAATCAGCAGTCATGGGAGCTAAATGTCAGCTCACAGCGGAGAAAAGGAAGCTGTAATAATCTGTGAAATCAAACTTTGCTTTAAAGTAGAAATACTATAAATGATATTTGAGCATGAGCCTCTATACTGTGAAAATGTATCTCCTGTTTTAAAAAAAGGGTAAATGTGAAAGGGGCTAAGGGTCGTGATTAGCATTATCCAAACAGACACAAACACAGATCATAGCAAATATGTGGGGCATATAGCAGCATGTCACAGGCTCATTTGATGGCCTCACCTCATACCAGTCACACTGTGCAAATTTCCCATGGGCCAGCACTAACAGGCTGAATGTGACAGCTCCTGGCAAACACAAAACAAGCCACAGTGCACGGAAATGCCATTGCGAGGATGCAGCATGGCAACGACGGCGGCGATGCTGAGGTTTCTGTGGAGGTGTAATGAAGAAGTTCAAGAGGTGGTCCATTTCCACCTCCGTGTGCCTGAAAAGCAGAGGGAGAGAGAGCGGAAGAATACCTTTCCGCCATGCATATTCATGGCGTGATGTGGTGCTGCAGGAGACTCACATCCCCCATCCTCAGCCTGCGAGGACACCTCAGAGCCCCTCAGCACTTATTAACGGTAATTAAGAGCTAGTCTGAGATGCTGGCAATGTTTAATTGCCAATTACAGGTAGGTTAGCTATAGATGAAAATGACAGCTATTTATGTATCACATCAGCCTAAATCATCAAGTTGTGTTTATGCCTTGAAAATGGGAAAGGAATGAAAGGTTGGGAAGCATCCAGGATCCTCACACGAGCCTGGCATTGTAGGAATTCAAGTGCAATAATGAGCAATGTTCAATGGATATGCACTTAATTTTATGTGCATCACTAAATTATCTCCCCACACAGCCATGTAATGGTTGCTCCTCTTTTGAAGCGGAAAATTTTTTTGACAGTGCTGTGTAATAGAGTCAATAGTTGATGAGAAGACTGCTGTGGATGGGGAGATGAGGCACTCAGGTGGCTGTTTCCTCCCAGACTCCAGGCCTAATGTAGCCTTTGGCATGGAAATTGACGTGACATTGATGGGCACTCTCCCGCCAGCAGAGAGTCATGTGCCTGCACAGCCTTCCAATTCGCTAATAATTGCTGATTAAAAACTAGTTAAGAGTCCATGAAAACTCAAATATGCATTAACCAAATGACCTTCTGGGAATGGCAAACGTCTGAAGCCAAGAGCACAGGTGCTTTTCTTGTGCGGGCTCGGATCGTGGATCGTTGTTTAAGAAACAAATGGGAGCGTACTGAGTTGTTCTACTGAGCTTTTAGGAAATTACTTTTATTATGACCCCATCCTCACTCTGTTGTTTCACAGCTCACGTCACCTTTCATTACAGAATATTTAGTCTCTAAAGTTTTAAATAACATCAGGAAAATTATATTAAATAGCATAATCCAATAGATTAGGCCTTGGTTTTTATAGGTGGCAGCCTGTTAGACTATAGATTATGAACAATCTAAATCAGGATAGTTTTGCTTTAAAAATTGCAACAGATGTGATAACTGTAATCTCATTACTTTCATATGTTAATTATTACTCTAATATAAATTATGCTAATTACAATTTGTTGCGAGGGTAAGGATTATCACACTACCGTTCTACCCAGTGAAGGTTTTGACAGCATTTATATCACCTCATTAATACAATGCCATTGTTTTGTCTACGTCTAGTTTGTTTCTGTTATCTGTTGTCATAGATGTGCCTCGTTGAATATACATATATAATATATATAATCATTTTCTCCAGTAAAGTATGCTTTTGCATTTGAATTCTTACAGGTGAGGAAAGATGCTGTGGCCAGTCTATTTTCAGCCATTATAGTGTCTGTAATTCGAGAGAGTGTGTGTAGCCAGCAGCATGAAAAGCAGGGTAGACCATGAGCTAAGTGACTCAGAAAATTCACATATTGTGCCCCTATTTTCTCTCATATTATCCACCAGATGAAGCATTACATGCTTACAAAGGCCATCGGTTTTGGCCCCCGACTACAGAGGATGCAGCTGTCTGTTCATTGTTCATCATCATTGTCTTCATGGATCTGATGATGCTCCCGAATCAATAGTTGCCTCAGAGCAAACTAGTGAGCAACAGACTGTAGAAGCAGGCGAGAGTGACAATTATCACTGGAGGACAGAGTGAAAATACAAAGTAGGTGTCAAGGGAGGCGGGGGGGGTTGGGGGGTATTGGTGTTGATGGGATCATTACCAACGGATTAATGGTTCTTTAGCTGGGTACTACAAAATGCTCAGATAGAAAAATATACTACCTAATCACCCAATCACAACTTGGTGCATTTAGGCATGCTGTCAGCACAACCTGCTGAAGTTCAAACTCAACATCAGAATGGGGAAGAAAGGTGATTTAAGTGACAATGAATGTGGAATCGTTGTTGGTGCCAGATGGGCTGATCTACTGGGATTTTTCCCAAACAACTATCTCTAGATTTTACACAGAGAAAGTCTGACAACAACAACAAGTACACATATATATCCAGTGGGCACCAGTTTTCTGTGTAAAAATGCCTTGTTGATCTTAGAGGTGAAAGGAGAATGGCTGGAGTGCTTGGAGCTAATAGGAAGGTAGCAGTAACTCAAACAACCACTCATTACAGATAAGGTGAGGTATCTCTGAAACCTGTCAAAACCTGAAATAAACATGAAAGTATGGATCATTCCACTTCCAGTGGGAGTCCAACCCAATATGAGCCAGTTATCTCTTATAGGCTGGCTGGTCATAGTACATTGGTGCAATCTTATCTTTATTTAAAAGTGTACAATCAGGCATAACATTATGAGCACTGACAGGTGAAGTGAATAACACTGATTATCTCTTCATCATGGCACCTGTTAGTAGGTGTGATGTATTAGGGGGCATGTGAACATGTCGTCACAGTTGATGTGTTAGAAGCAGAAAAAATGGGCAAGTGGAAGAGTGATGAACCAGTGTCAGGGCCATGGGTGGCCAAGGCTCACTGATGCATTGGGGAGCGGACGATCCAGCAGCCAAGCTACTGAGGCTCAAATAGCAGAAATTTTAGAAAAGTGTGAGAATACACAGTGCATCTGTGCATTGTTGCATATGTGGCTGCACAGCTGCAGAACAATCAGGGTGACCATGCTGACTCTGGTCTGCCCAAGAAAGTGCCAAAAATGGGCACATAAGCATCAGAACCATATCTGGTCATATCTGATGAATCATGTTTCTTTTTACATCACGTGGATGGATGTGTTCATGTGTGTAACTAACCTGAGGAACACCTGGTACCAAGACGCACTATAGGAAGAAGACAAGCCAGTGGAGGCAGAGTGATGTTTTGGGTAATGTTCTACAGGTAAGTGTTGGGTCATGCCATTCATGTGACAGTAGCGTTGACACGTACCAGCCTAACTAAGCATTGATGTACAACACACACACCCTTTCATGGTAACGGTAGTCTCTGATGGGTGTGGCCTCTGTCAGCATGATAAGGCTCTCAGTTACAAAGCACAAGTGGTTCAGGAATGGTTTGAGGAGCAGGACAACGAGTTTGAGGTGTTGACTTGACCTCCAAATTCCCCAGATCTCATTCCAATCGAGCATCTGTGGGATATGCTGGACAAACAGCTTTAATCTATGTTGGCCCCACCTCTCAACTTACAGGACTTAAAGGATCTGTTGCTATCATATCAGCAATCATATCAGCAAAAGGGGGGACCAACAAATTCTTTTTGTGTCTCAGTTTGGATATTTGAGAAGGTGCCAGGTTCCACAGCTGAAAATACTGAATTCTCTGATGTCTTTTAACTTTGATTCGCTTACACTGAAACTCCCACTCGTCTTGCATGTCCTTGTGTGGTGTCTTCTCAGAATAAGAAATTGACAAGAAGAGTTTAACAGCCTCATTTGCTGTTAGAAAAATTGCCATCAAAACGACAGTGTTTGATGTCCAGAGCCACTGTCAACAAACAGCCATATCACAGCACAGTGTATTCCAGATGTGATACGGTATCATCAAAAAACACATCTACAAAGTATCGCTGCCCTGATAAAAGAATGTCCATGTCATTTTTAATGCAATAAAAAAGCCCCCCCCCCCCCCCCCCCCCCCCAAAAAAAATCAGTTTTGCTGCCTCTGAAGCCGCTGCGAGCGCTAATGAGAACTGTAACCCGCCGTGCATGAGTAGCAGCAAACGCATTTTCATTGGTTAATGCTGGCGTGCAGAGGTCTGTAATCAGATAAAATTGATTTGTGTGAAATCTCAAGCAATTTGTCTCAATATCTGCTTTGGAGAAATGTCAGAGATTTGAAGGCAAGGTCACGCTCAAGGTCATTTTCATATCTCATCAGGAACATTTGTCATCAGCAGGTAACACAGTAACACAAGTGATAATAAATAAACTGGATAGTCGCAGCATCCTCAAATGGCTTTTTCAGAGGAGGAATACACCTACAGTGGTTCAAAGCACCGATTGAATTTATTGTAGTTACAGTTTAACAGCAGTATGAAGTCATGGTAATACATTAGAGAGTAAATCCGAGCCATCGCAGCAGTCTCTTGCCTTTTTATGTTTTTCTTCCCCCGTATGTGTGTCTGTGTGTTTAGTCGACGCATGCTCTTATCAATCTCTGCACAATAACAGAAAACAATTTGCTAATGTTTTGAAAATAGCTTTCCCCATCCTGTGCTCCAGCATTGAGAGATGTATGCACAATTTCATAAACACAATCAGTGCGCTGAATGGTGGCACTGATATTCTGAAAAAAAAAAAAAAAATCTCATTATTGTTCCTGAGCTATGGAAAAGCAGTCAATGGCCCATATCACACAAAAAGCCCCCTCCCCACCTCCCCGTCCTCGTCTTTCTCCCTCCACCCTTCACACCAGCCCAGTGGCACACAAAGCTTAATTCCACCTAGAAGCAAACACTATGATGCAGTTTGCTGAGAGAATATTAAAGATGACCTGAAAGAAATCATCGGCGGGACAGCTTGCATTTGCCACAGTTTTCTGAGGCTACGCCGGCGCTCCTGTCGTTCGGATCACGTGGACGTGCTGCTGTTGTCTTGTTCCGTCAGTGCAGCTGGACTGACTCATGTCTGATTTCAATCTGACACCTGTGTCACACATTCTGCCTCCATACATGGATTTCCAGTCCTTTGTAACTTACTCCGGCTTCCTCTCACTCATGTACAAGTGGCAAGAAGAGTGGAGGCCGAGCAGTGTGAGTAAACAGGAAACGAATGATCAGGGGCTTGTGGGATTATATGCAGAGTTAACTAATGGCCACACTTGAAGGGAGGTGGTGGTACGGTGGGGTGGGGGCCACGCTGTACATTGCGGAGATTGCTGAGCCCGAGCATGTGGACGGCTTTGTGATGGATGATGACAGCCTGCTGCATAATCACTTCAATGAGTCATAATAAGGGCAGGCATGTATGAAGTCTCTTCAACGTTGACTCTTAGAGCCCTTTTACATTACAGGCACAGTATACACACATATGTATTAAGAAATAGTCATAGTGGAATTTTAGCCATCATTTTTTTTTTCCTCTCATACTAACTTTTCCCTCGATACTTTAAAATATTACAAAGGCAGCTACTTTTATTTTAGACAATGTGAGGGGCCTGGGCCTTACGTTGCTGTTGGTTGTTAGCCTTTTTTTTCCCTTCCTCCTTTGTAGGTGCTTATAAAAGGCCCCTCCCATCTAATAAAGGAAATTACTTCACCTACTTGGAAGTCTGATTTGGTTTTCATTTACTTTGGTTTGCTTGCGTCGCAGTTAATCCTAAGTTGAGCCACATATTCTTTATAGGTCAGAAACTACAGCTAATACATTTTTTCTTTGTGAACTGTTGCTGTCTGGAACTCCCTTCTCTATGTTCTAAACAACCGTAAGAGATATTTATCATAAGATACCGAGAGGTGTTTGAACTGCTTGAAGATGTTTCAGCTCTCATCCAGGAGCCTTCTTCAGTGATCAGTCAGTCCTAACCAAGAATAACTAAATCAGTTATTTATATATTCACCAAACCATAACCAGGCTACCAACCCTGCAGAGAAGGTCACATACACATACACGCACAGTGTAATGGATCACACTGTGTTAGGCTGTGCTTCTTTCTGTGTTTCTTTGAAACAGGGATTAGGGACTAACATTTATGTAGTCCATTCCCATAGTTTATAAACTACAGGGCACATTTTCCCTGTTGCTGTGACAGGACAGTAAACGGCATACTACTGTGCCGTCACCACAATGAATATACTGACTGAATGTAATTTTTTCTTTTGTCAAATAGAGACATATCACCTTTTTGTTTGTTTTTAAATAATGTATTTTCAATTATTTTAAAAAATCAAGTTTAGCTTTATGTTGCCTATGAGTAAAGGAGGTTTGACACTGTACATACCAACACTTTTAACCATATTTAGCTATGGCGTAAACCTGCTAAATATGAGCCCGTTAGGACTTGTAATATTGCTAGCATGCTGATGTTAGCATTTAGTTCAAAGCCCTACTGTGCCTAGCTACAGCCTCACAGAGCCGCTAGCATAGCTGTAGGCTCCTGGTCTCTTTACAACAGGTTCAAAATGTCAGTGAAGTAGCTTATTTGCTACCTAGAGAGTTTGCTATGCTCTGGGGATGTATCTAGGTGACACTTTTAAACTCTGCACCAGAGGAGCATGTCTTTGTTGCACACAAAGCTTTATTATCCTTTACTTTGAATTACAATGTTCTATATAGCTTTGGGAAATGAAAATGTGCTGGTGGCCCTAGAGGGCGGTGCCCATTAATCACATATTTTTCAAGTATGACACAGCTCTCAAGCACTGTAAAATAAAATCATAGAAAGAGTTCGAGTTAAAAAAAACAAAAAAAAACAAACATTCATCCCGAGTGTGCTATAGAAAGTATGAGCCATGCACTTTACTCCCAAATCATTTGAGCACTTGCAGCTTCCTGCACTGCTGCACATTCTCAGTGAGCACACTGGTGATGTTAATTAAACTCTACGAGGGTTCGGGGTGATTGCTGGAACCGGGCCTGCAGTAGCTGTTCTTTGAACCATGATGTACATCAGATCAGTGGCAAACTTTTGAAAGCACTTCAGGCAGACATTGGATAATTTAAGGTTTATGCTGATCATCACAGATCACTAAATGTCAGGGACTGTCTGGTCAGTGCTGATATATTCATACAAGAAAGCGGGAGATGCACTCAGATGATACACTGCCTCTGGTTCCTGTCCCTATCAAGAATGAGCAGCATGTAAGGACCCGTCTAAATGCGTGAGGGCTTTCAATAGAAAAATGGCTCTATGAAGCAGTCCTTGACTGATGGAGCTGAGAAATGTCATAAATCACACTTGTGCTGTAGTAACTTACAAAACCAAACCAGGAGCAACTGAGGAATAAAACTGCAAATTATAGAACCATTTTTCACAAATATAAGGCCGAGATGAGGGTAATAAATACACAATTACACATGGATTTAGTCAGATTTAACATTCTCAGCCACAGAGCAGATGGGTTTTAAAAAGCCCCGTTAAGACACAAATGTGTTTTAGATCCAATCTCTTCATGTCGTGGGTCACAAGAAAACTGGCCTGTAATATGACAAATCATTATCTGAGAATACTTGTGATATTTAAAGGTACTTTTTGCAATTACCTTCTTGAAAATATAACTGTACTTTTCACCACCAGGGGGCAGTGCATTACTATTGCAAACAAAGTATTGAAACATTTTAGGATATGTGCTGCTTTTGAACCCTTTTCTAACATCTTCAAGAGGCTTTTCTTTTATCAGGCCTCATTGTTCACAAGAACGTGTTCTTGATGACTTGCCTGGTTAAATCAAGGTTACATTGACTCACTGCACCATCTTGTGGTACAAATTGGTATTAAACAAAAGTACACCTCACTCCAGTTTATCTTTATTTTATATCGCTTCAATGGCATAGAAATAAAGACAAAAATATTAAAGGTGCTTTTTTAAAAGCACCTTTAATATCCCATATACTACCAATAATATGTTTCTAATACTCCTGTACTTTTATTCAAGTCACCGATAGTGGAAACAAAGCTGCTTTCTTTCTTTCTTTTTTGAAAAAGGGTCACTGAGCTCATCCTTTTTGCAGCAGTCCTGAGGTGAGAAGACATTCGGCATCTAGTTCACAAACACCTCAGCGCAGACGAATTGTTAATAGAAAGATCAAACCTTTTAGTGACCTTCCAGACCACTAGACAATCTCTCTGAGCACCAGTCCACTAACCATCAAGCCCCATGTTGCCTTCACGAAGTGCACAGTAATCAAGGTGAAATTGAAGGGGTGGCAGTAAACACCGGTTCAATTTTATGGACAGAATAGGGGGAGAAAAAAAAATGTGTGTACACGTGTTTGTGGTGAAAATACACCACCTGCAGTGTCAACAGCTTCCAGGGTCATCACAGCATTCGAAGAACTTCCAAATTTAACTCCCTCCACCAGACAAACATTTCAAACTACAGTACTGTGCAAAGGTTTTCAGGGGCTTTCAGAGAGTTTGGAAAGCTACTTTGTTTGATTTTTTTCCCACTTTTTTCCAAAGGGGATCTAAGCAGATTACATGCTCATGCAGAAAAAGTCCTATAGCATCTAGAAGTCATAACAGAAACTAAGAAATTTGTATTGAAACATCTAAGTCAAGGTCAAAGTTAAAATTTTATTACATTTTTTGTTCATTTAAATCAGATAAAGAAACATAGTTAAGAAAAAAAAATCTAAAAGCTGAGGTGCATGGCCTCTGTTCATAAAATCAAGAGGTGATTAAAATAAGCGCCTCATCTTGTGAAGCTCAGCTTGTGTGACTCAGTGTGTGCTAATCCTACTCCCACAAGGGGGCGTCTTTGAACAACAATCGGCAGCCTTGCTCACTGGTGATGTTGATGATGATGATGCAGCACCTAGAGACCTTTTGATCAAGCTGAGCTCATTAAGACCACATGGTTTCCACTAATGCTGTCCTTGCTAAACAGAGCGACTGTGGGAGTGACTGTGAGAGGAAGCGTTTCTAACATATGCTGTCAGAAGAAGCAGAGGAGCAGATGTCTGTGTGTCCTGGAAAACTTCCCATTTGATTTGCAGTTTCTTTAGCTGGTGCTGGCAGCTGAAGAGATGGTTCCACATAACTTTGCAAAGTTGCACAACTGTTTTTGGGTTGTTTTTAATTTAAAAGAAAAAAAAAAAAAGATTTTCCCGTCTCCAAAGCACTGACTTCTCAAATATTTTCTTTGTACTGTTCAAGGACCTATTTATTGGTGTCATTTGTCCACATGGCTTAGGTTTCATTTTACCTTGTGACACCCCATTTCCATCCCAGTGAAAGAAAACAAAGACACAGGAGGAACCAGTGAATAACTCTGTACTTTTAAATTCATTTGAAATAGCTCCTATGTGTGTTCATATGAGTGTAATTTATACCATACTGCATTATTGCATTTAGCAGCGGTTTAGCTAATTTCACCTGCAATATGTACTGTACTAGTTTATTTGCAGCAAGTCTTTGACACAATAAAAAGTAAAGTTTAATCCTCAAGTAATCAAGCTAATAGTTCTGACTAACATGACAGAGTGAGGCAACTTATGGCCTCATTATACTATACAGGAAAACATTTTGGGGCTCTGTTTGTGTCTATCATAGCTGCAGTACTGCGCAAAAGTCTAGAGCAGGGGTCAGCAACCTTTCACACCCAAAGAGCCATTTGAACCTGGTTTCCACGCAAACAAAAACACTGGGAGCCGCAAATACTTTTTGACATCTAAAATTAAGATAACACTGTATATATTGTTTTTTTTTTTACCTTTATGCTTTGTGTGAACAACTAAGGTGTGTTGCTTATGAAATCCATGAAGTGCTACAGAGAAAGTTACAATTTATGTATATAATTAAGACATTTTGAACTCTTAAAGAAATATAACAAAAGGAAAGCTGAACTAAAATGATCCATGTAAACAAAAACGGGTGTGGTGGCGGCTCACACCAGATATTTTGCCTTTGGGGTTTTGGAGCCTTGACATGACTTATAAAACTAACTCACTCTATCTATCTGGGTAAATATAAATATATAAATATAAATATAGATATAAATATAGATATATTTATTATTATAATAATAGGGGGGGAAAAAAAGCACCATGCTGCTAAAAAAAATTAAAAATAGATATTTGCAAAATTCTGCCTAAATATGTATTTTACCTGGTTAATGTGTGTGGCAAGACGTGGTCTGCAGGGGAGGCGGACGCACCCTAGCGGCACCCGCAATCACGCCTCGCCACCTTCACGTCTGTGCCATCTATGCTGTTGTTGGTATGTGTCGGGCTGTGAGCTGAAAAGCTATAGCCGGCTGAATGCTTACAGCAACCGTGTATGAAAAGTGGTCAATAAAGAGATGCTGAAAAGCATGTTCATGCAAACATCGTCGGGTCTGCAGTGATATGTTTACAATGGGACTTCTGCTCCTGAACCTCTGTGCACAGCATCTGCAAATCGGGGCTGTACAAAGTCACTTTCATCTTTACGCAGGACTGTAAGCTGTATGAGGCGTGAGCAGTGTTTGTTTTTAACATAGTTCACGGTGGAGAACAGCTGCTGACATAATGTGGATCCGAAGTTAATTGGCCTACCTGGGGTTGAAAGTCTCGATATATGCACAGCGTTTCGGCGAGCATACCAGTGTCCGCGAGTGTGACGCTTATTGGGAGCGATGAAAAAAAAAAATAAAATAAAATATAATTGTATTTTTATATTTAAATATCACAATAATCTTCCAATTTAGAACTACAAGTTAAAAAAAAATAAAAATAAAAAGAACTAACATAAATAAAATACACTTCAGCTAAATACTTCTAATTTATTTTCCCAAACCACGCGGAGCCGCAGTGTAAAGACTAAAGAGCCGCATGCGGGACTTGCCTTTTATACAATACTTCAGTTTTTCCAAGCAAAATATGAAGAAATGAGAACTGATAGAAAATATTCTTACAAACAGAAAATGTATCACCTCCATCCAATATGTAGTAAAGTACCATATACACTCATCAGCCACTCTGTAAGTACACCTGTTCAACTGTTTGTTAGTACAACTACCTAATCAACCAACACTGCAGCAACTCCAACCATTTAGAAAGAGGCCAGAGACAATCAAGACGTCCTGCTGAAGTTTGAGGGATTTTCCCACAGAACGATCTCTAGAGTTTACAGAGAATGTCCCAAAAGAAACTAACCAGTGAGCAGCAGTTCTCTGTGGAACAATGTTTTGTTGATCAGAGGTCAGAGGAAAAAGGCCAGAGCATCAGATAGGAAGGCAACAGTAACTCAAGTAACCATTTGTTACAACCAAGGTATGCAGAAGAGCACATGGGCAGCAGAGGACCACACTGGTTGCCAATCCGATCAGAATAGGAAAATGAGGCTGCAATTCACATAGGCTCATAAAAACTGGACAGAAGATAGTTTATAAAAAAAAAAAAAAAAAAAGGGGTCACACCCACAAGAATCAAACAGAAGCCTTGAAGCTTCTCTGTGGGTTAAATTGGATAATGGGATTTAAGATTTGCAACGTGTCTGTAGTGCACAAGGTTGAGATAATGTGTCACAGGAAACACTGTGTCAGTGTGCAACCAAAACAGAAAACACAAACACTGCTTTCATGAAAATTTGACATTTTAATGGAAACTAAAATTGTGAACACTGGAGTTCTCTCTCTCTCTTTTTTTTTTTTTGTAAATTGACTATTACATTGTTTGGAATTTGAGGGTTATTATCATGCTTTGAAAATAAAACGAACATTTTAATGTGACACTTCTGTTAAATTCAAAAACAAAAGAAAATTAAATAATCAGACTGCTCACTTAAAAACTTAAATGCCAACCTGTAAGACATGAGAAAGAAATGCCATTGCCTCGTGTTTTAAGAAGGGCAAGAGATGGAGAATCGATGAGAGGAGGAGCAGAAAAAAAGAAAAAAAATGCATGAACACAAACAGCAGCCATTTGAGATGACAAAGAAAAGGAGGACGATTCGGCACATCATATCATCTCTTATGACTGAATCCTTTAAAAGGACATGTGTCGCCCTTGTTTACTCCCATTGTAACTACCTCTCAGGTGTCACTGAAATAAAAAAAATTTAATTAAACAAAACAAAAAGCCCTATGTAAATTTAAAACACTTCCAAGAGGCAATGACAGTTTAAAGGAGGGACAGTTTTTAAGTCAAGCACAAACACCAAGTCCAGCATTTCCCGTTACAGATGACTGATTACTGGATGATGAAGCAGCACTTCCGGTATTTGTTTTAAGAATCCCCCCCCCACCCCTCCCACACACACCGTAAGTCAACGCGCTCAAAGTGACATTCAGCTGCTACAGTAGTGACTTCTCATCTCCATCAACCGCCCTCTGTCTGTCTGTGCATTTGTCATTCAGTAGCTGAATATCTGAGTAGTGTACCTTTGGCGAAAGCAGATTCAGAGCTGTTGAACTGCACTTTAAAAAAAACAAACAAAAAAAACAAAAACAAACAAATCACCTCGCCCCCCCATCTCACAACATGATCAACAACACGACAAATAAAAATATAATCAAGAGGAACTCTGGATGCAGTGTTTTCAATGCTCATCACTCCATCAGAACTATCTGAAGAATTAAGGAAATTTGTATAAAATTGGATGAGAGAAAAACAAACAAACAAAACCCATTGAGGGCAAATATCTTGACATTGGGATTTAAAAAAAAAAAAAAAAAAGAAAAAAAAAAAGAAAAAGAAAAAAGTAGTAGGTCTACATCAGCCTTACTAACTAAACATCTAGCGCTCATCAAAAATGAGACATTGAGATTTTCTTAATTATTTATTTTAGTCACATCCTATTTGTGCATCTATGGATAAATTATAACTCAAAAATAAAACTTTTTTTTATTTTTATTTTTTAAACACATTAAAAGATTAAACTTGTTAAATAATTTCAAATTAATTATGTGCTACGTTCAGACATTAACTCGACAACGGACTGGAGTATACACCAGCGAGCAGAGATCTGTCTCCCGTGCCCGTGTGATTTGGCTTTAGGTCGCACCTGTGAACACAACCTACAGGACGCCTGAAACGCTCCTCGCCTTCAGTGGCATCCACATCGTTTAAAAGAAGAACAATTAGGAACAGCCAAAGAATACTTGAACAGCGTTGCAAATGTTCCAAAAAACAAAACAAAAGAAATAAAGAAAATGGCACAGATATACGCTGGAAGCAGATTTGAAACAATCAAAATTGCTGTAAAAGTTTTTCTTTATAACACAGGCACCTGAACATGAAACGAGGGACTTTTTTGAAATATACGAGGAACTTGCATATAATAGGAAGAACTCGCTATGCGCGCACCAAACAAACAAACTTGCCACTCACAACCTGGAAGCATCCTTGAGGTGATTGCACATCCTGAGGGGGTGGAAATATAAACTCCACATGATCAGGCTTTTCTTTCTCACCACACCAACAGTCACTCACTCCCACCACCACCCAAAAAACAAACCACTGATTAACCACCTACTCTGCTTCAAGAACCTGTTTTTGGTTTGCAGGCTACAATGCTGAATAATTATTTCTCTCTCAATATATGCATATTCTATAGCCTTGTTGCTGTATTAAGTGCTTGAAAAAGAGGGGCATCAGGGTGGGAGCAAAGGAGAATCTCTGATTTCCCTCTACCAGGACCACTCTAGCATTAAAAATGAAAGAGACAGAAAAAACAAAAACAACCCCCCCCAAAGAAACAAAACAAACCCACACATGAGAAAATAGTGTTTTCATCATAATACTACAGTAAGATCACGTACTAGTTATTCTGATCACCCTGCTTTACATTTACAAGCCTATAGCTGTGCACTGATAATCCTTTCAGCCTGAACATTAACCATATGGTAACCTGATTGTGTCCCCTGCCCCCCGCAAACAGATTATGGGCCATTGCAAGAAATTAAACTGCGGTGTTTGTTGTAAATTGATGCCAGATTAAGTGTCAATTTTCCACAAGCACAGAACAACATAAAAATAAGCGCTTATACCTCCTCAATTACCCCTGCTTCCTCATTGACCACGTCTGACACGAGCGTTCTCGTTCAGAGGGCAGCGTCTGCTGATACACTCATCCATCAAATGGCGTACAATGAAAGCCAAAACAAAGCTTTTTAAATACCAGAGAGCCGACTGCGATTAGATGTGGAAGTTAAATGTCAAGACAACTTGTACAAAAACATGGCGGCAGTTATGACGTCCCCTCTCCGTGCATGAGCGCGAGCTGTGCCGCTGCCTAATCAGGACACAGTGGAAAGAAGTGTACTTGAAAACTCATGTGTACCCCCGTAGAAACACTGCTGATGTTCAGCATTAATAAATCAAAGAGGTGCTTCACTATGAACACATAAGGGAGAAAATGAACCGGCAGAGATTACAAGGTTACAGTCCAGGATACATGGAAAAGAGCCTGTGCAGCACTGTGCTTAAAAGGAAAAGAAACAACAATTTTAGAGCCCAAAACGATTAATGACAGCACCTCCCACGCCATGACAACTTTTTTCTCAAAGTATTAACTTTTTGGTGTGTTGTCACAACATACGATACTTTATATAAATCAGACTTAAAGTCAACCTTTCCAATGAGAACGTTTACGTGACGGGGGCCGTTTGGCAAGAAACAATATTAAACACAGTCATGGCTTTATCAACACTACCTGAGTTATATTTAATAATTCTGTATATTTAGCGGCTTTTTTTCTGAAAAGTAACAGCCCAGAGCCATTCTTTCAAGGAGGATTTCTCGTCACTACACACAGATTTTGTCTATTAATCATAAGATAAAAGCAATTAGTTTACATAAAGTGCTAATAATCCACACATTAGCCAAATCAGAGCTTCTAGAGAAAAACCTGGACAGTTGCTTTGTTGAGTAAACCGATCTTGATTTGCTGATGGTGAAGGAAAAAAAATAAAAAATTGACATCACAGCTGGTCAGCTAGCAGATTTGGGCTGCCTAGACTTGGATCTTACAACATGAGCCTTTAGAATAATTTTAAAAAATATACACATATCCCACCATTGAATTTAGAAGTCGTGCAACAAACTGAACACCCTTAAACATTCTGAACTGCACTGCAGGCCACGCTAGCATCTTGGCTGATGACGTTGTAGCTCTACATAACCCTCACAACCCCTCCCAACACGCATGTATGGATCACACGGTGTTATTGCACACTGGTTTGCAAACGTAATAGGTTATCCACAGTAAAACATAATAGCATTTAACTAATCTTCACATTTGAACAGTTTGAAAAAGTGTCTACTTAGGGAACTAAGATTAGTATTGCAATTGTTCTGTTACTGTTATCTTTGTATGCCGATGAACAGTGACCTCCAACTCGTGCGTTTCCACCAGTAAACATGCAAGAAAAACGATGCCGTACAAGGCAGAAAAGTAAAGACCAAATTCTGAGTCAAAAGAAAAAACAAAACAAGAAAGTACATTGTAAAAATGTAGAACAAGAGGAACTGAACACAAATACAGGCAAAATAATCTGTATTGACATCCTGAGCCTTACTGCTGAACAAAAAGCACAAAATGCAGAACACTTTTGTGGAAGCAATGTCTCTTTTTTCCTCCTCCTTTTATTTTACCTAACAGTTTGTCACCAAGCTTATTCCCCAACTCAGAGTTCATTTAATAGAACGTATAATGAACCTCAGTTTAAGAACAGCCGGTGACAACCTTCTAATAATCTGAAATGTATGAAAAGCTTCAGGATGAATTTAACGGAGACCTTATTTTTGACTCTTTAGCACACCTAATAAACAGTGAAACAAAGGGGGTGGCTTTCCTTCAAACTGGGCACTTTTGTACCTGTGCTCTGGGGTCAAACTGTAGTGCAGATAACACTCATGTTAGGTAAGACAAAACGACACAAAAAGAAAATGTGGGCAATTAAATTTTCCCTTACTGATTTAAGACAAGACTCCCTTCCTGGATGGGGCCTCACCTATAAGCTCCCATTTAACTTAGAGTTAAGTGGGACCCCACAGACCTCCCCCCAAAGAATGCTTTGCAGAGTGTTCTCCTTTCATTCATGATGAATTCAAGCTTGCACACAGATGTGCATGTATAACGTCTAACATATCTACAATGAAACTTGTGAATGTGTAAAAGAAAACATGACTGAGGCATGCTGTAGTCAGACTGACTGCTGCCACAGGTCAACAGGATAAAGGCTTAGGGAGGTGCAGTCCAAAACACCTTCCTTTTGATGAACTCCCAAACATTATCACTAAAGAGCCATGAGACAAACAAAGATTGCAGCCCAAAGTGTCCATTCGTCATGTTGGAGAGGCACCAATCAGCTCCTTTTTAACGTCCATCCAGAGCTTATGTGTTCATTTTGATGCCCCCAGAGAAGTCCGTTATTCCACCCGAGATACCATGGAAAATCTGTCATGCTAAACTATCAAATGTTTTCACAGTTGTCACTTCTATCCAACAGGATTTGTGATTTCCAAGGTAGATAACTGCAGCACCCAGAAGAGAAGAAGGTAAGTACTGTAGGCCATCTACCTCACTGATCAGGTCCATCCTTGGTCTCGCCGTAAATTACTACCCTTTTTGGATCTACAGGAGAGAGGAGATGAATTAGGGTGATCAAGGATTCTGTGTTTATTTTAAAATGTTACGCATCATTTCTTAAAGCATTAAATGGCCTTACTCTGAAGCACATTAAGGACTTAACCCCTAATGTACCTCAGCATTTACTTAGGTGAATGTGGCCATGCTGGTCATTTCAGTGTCTCAGCTAGCACAGAGGATTTCATAAATGTGTGATAACACTGCCGTGCTTTATCCCATTATTTTTTCTTATCTTGTCATTCAATACGATTATTTTCTTTCTGAAGCATTTAGTAATGGTACAAAAAAAACAAAACAAAAACAAACACCCCCCATCTTTCTTATTATTACTACTGTCAGACATAGTGTATTCTGGACCTTAACTGCAAGTTTCAAACGGTGGCTTTCAAATAAATTAATACTTGAAGTTTTTTTTCCTTTTTTCATTATAGAAAACTATGGGTAAAATGAACTAAATCCAATCCTAAATCCACAGCCATTCCTTGCTTGGAAAACAGTGCCAACACATATATTTAAGACAGGATCTTTGTACCTTGTTTTTGCAAGTTGAAAACGGATTCCATTTCTGATGAAAGGAAACAAAAACACACATTAGCTCATCATGAAACATTCTTTAAAAAAAAAAAAACAAAAAAAAAAAACAAGAAACAAAAAACAATTAAAAGAAAGCAACAGCAACAAAAGAAAAAAAAAAGCAAATATGTAAACATTTTACAAGTTAGTGTTTTACACAGTTGACAAAATCTGAATTTAGGTTCATGCTTGATGCTGTTAAACAAAATTATACTTTTACATATCGAACAGCAATCGCGAGAACCCTTAAATGACCACTGCAAAAGGAAAATAAAAGCCCCGTACATTTCAACAACTGACATTGAATTTTGTTTGCTGTTAGGGCTGCCACAAACGATTATTTTGATAGTCGACTAGTCACCGATTATTTTTGCGATTAGTCGACTAATCAGAGCATGAAAACGTACAGCTTATTGCACCAGCATGCATCTGCTCTTATGTAACTATCATCAGCTTACAGCTTTAAGTGTTTATGGTATGTGCTAACTAAAAATAAAGGCAAGATGATAGTTTATTAAATTTTAATTACATTTGCAGATTGTTTCGGTGAAGTTTAATAAACTCCTTGCTATCTAAAATATAACAGGAAAACGGAGTATATTCTCGAGCATCTCACACTTCTGATAATCAGTTGTCTGCTTGACGTTTATTCAGCTGTGTAAAAACTATAACTTTAATCTCAGCCAAACTGATTTACTCAGGAATAAATAGAATACTAAAAAAAAGCCAAACAATAACATTTTTAAGTTATCTAAGTGACTTATATATCATGTTTAACCTGAGTAGCGAAAGATGGCGGTGGGTTTGAAAACTATTTGCCCAGAGTCCAGGGTTCTCACCGGCTCTAGTGAGCTTTGCCCCGGCTAGCTATCGAGCTAGTGGGTAACAGACTTCGGAGCGCTTTTCAAAATATGTGGAGTCTTGATAAACTGAGCAGATATTTGAGGT
This sequence comes from Astatotilapia calliptera, assembly GCF_964374335.1. Lineage (NCBI taxonomy): Eukaryota > Metazoa > Chordata > Actinopteri > Cichliformes > Cichlidae > Astatotilapia > Astatotilapia calliptera. The sequence goes on along the minus strand of NC_137431.1, from coordinate 9,155,644 downwards.
TTACACAGCTACATTCTCACCTGAAAATATGTTAAACGTTTATTTTGTGACCCAGAAAGAATAATAACAGTAATATTAAAACTAACTAGCTGCCGCCATTGTTGGAAACTGAGCAGGGCTGCGCTATGAATTCTGGGACAAAGCTACTACTTCTTCGGGGTTTAACGGCAGCTGGCATCCTTGTACATGCACTGCTGCCATCTTCTGTTTCAGTCCGTTATTACACTCTTAAATCCTACCACTTATTCCTGAGTCTTTTGTGATCTTACAAAGCTTCAAACGACGCATCGACTGTTAAATTTTTGATAGTCGACGTAATCATGACTAGTCGACTAATCGTGGCAGCCCTAATTAACTGCAAGCATACAGTGGGGCAAAAAAGTATTTAGTCAGCCACCGATTGTGCAAGTTCCCCCATCTAAAATGATGACAGAGGTCAGTAATTTGCACCAGAGGTACACTTCAACTGTGAGAGACAGAATGTGAAAAAGAAAAATCCATGAATCCACATGGTAGGATTTGTAAAGAATTTATTCGTAAATCAGGGTGGAAAATAAGTATTTGGTCAATAACAAAAATACAACTCAATACTTCATTCTGTCCTTAACACAGATCAGTTGTCCTGTCCCCTTGGCAGAAAAACAGCCCCATAGCATGATGTTTCCACCCCCATGCTTCACAGTAGGTATGGTGTTCTTGGGATGCAACTCAGTATTCTTCTTCCTCCAAACACGATGAGTTGAGTTTATACCAAAAAGTTCTACTTTGGTTTCATCTGACCACATGACATTCTCCCAATCCTCTGCTGTATCATCCATGTGCTCTCTGGCAAACTTCAGACGGGCCTGGACATGCACTGGCTTCAGCAGCGGAACACGTCTGGCACTGCGGGATTTGATTCCCTGCCGTTGTAGTGTGTTACTGATGGTGACCTTTGTTACTTTGGTCTCTGCAGGTCATTCACCAGGTCCCCCCTTGTGGTTCTGGGATCTTTGCTCACCGTTCTCATGATCATTTTGACCCCACGGGATGAGATCTTGCGTGGAGCCCCAGATCGAGGGAGATTATCAGTGGTCTTGTATGTCTTCCATTTTCTGATGATTGCTCCCACAGTAGATTTTTTCACACCAAGCTGCTTGCCTATTGTAGATTCCCTCTTCCCAGTCTGGTGCAGGTCTACAATACTTTTCCTGGTGTCCTTCGAAAGCTCTTTGGTCTTGGCCATGGCGGAGTTTGGAGTCTGACTGTTTGAGGCTGTGGACAGGTGTCTTTTATACAGATGATGAGTTCAAACAGGTGCCATTCAAACAGGTAACGAGTGGGGGACAGAAAAGCTTCTTACAGAAGACGTTACAGGTCTGTGAGAGCCAGAGATTTTCCTTGTTTGAGGTGACCAAATACTTATTTTCCACCCTAATTTACGAATAAATTCTTTACAAATCCTACCATGTGAATTCATGGATTTTTTTTTCCACATTCTGTCTCTCACAGTTGAAGTGTACCTCTGGTGCAAATTACTGACCTCTGTCATCATTTTAAGTGGGGGAACTTGCACAATCGGTGGCTGACTAAATACTTTTTTGCCCCACTGTATGTGGTGACTAACCGTTTACCCAAAAGTTGACTGTGTTGACTGCAAGGGGATTGGCAACTTGTCTACAAACAATCACAGCTTGGAATCACTCTCAGACGTACTGGTAAAGGTTTATAACAAACTGTCATCCAATTTATAAACAGAGACAGATAGACTGATTGTAACATAGTGTCAAAGTCAGTAGTCTGCTACACGTCTCTTTGCATCGTTTTATCACAGTTAATCTTCATGTTATCAAACCGACTGCATGTCATTGTTAACTTAACCCTATTCAATCACAAATGGATAGCAGACTGACTCCACCTTATTGCGGTTTTATCACCGCCTTAACACAAAGTCACTTTGAAGACAGCAACTGACCAAGTGCTCACAGACCTGGTCCTGTATTTGTAGTAACTTTTTCAAAGGCAACGAAACTACTCTACAACTACCATTTGCCCTATCAAAAAGCCATTTTTGGAAGGTAATAACATTTTTAATATAGATAAGATATTTCAGTTGGTGAGGTGCAAATATTCGATTTCACCTTAGCAAAGAATCAAATCAAATTTCATATTAAGTCATCTATGGCTGACTTAGTTCATTTCTTTGGTAGAACTGTGAGGCAAAAATCAGACGCTGTCTACAGTTACTCAGACTGTGTGCTGAAGCACTTTTGCTGAGGTTAACTGCTACACTAATTTTAACAGTCAGAACAGGTGGTGCCAAAACAGAATCTTAGGCTAAGTCCACACAAACATATTTCTATTTTGAAAAGAAAAGAATCACCACCCAGATGTGCATTTGAGGAACATTTCAGAAATAATTTTGGTCCAACACCTGAACACACATAGCAAGATCATTTAGAAAGCATCATGATGTAGAAAAACTATAAAACAGCTGCTATTTTATCAAACAAGGTAAGCAAAACCTTAAAGAAATATAAGAGAAAAATAGACTTTTTTTAAACATGACAAGAATTCAAATCTGGTTATTGGGTTAATGTTTTTGATAGAGCAGAGAGTGAAACTTACCTTTAGTGTGATAAGTGACAGCAGCTTTAACGTCAAAGGACCCCCAGCTACACCTCGTGCTAATGTCTTTAGAGAGAACCTGTTCTTTAGATGAGCCAAATAATAAAGTGGTTAGCTGACCCTGCGCAGGCTTAGCACCGTTGTCTTTACTGGGGGCCAACACAGCAGTTCCTGCACCTTGTGTCTTTTCCTTGCCACATGGCTGCAGCTTGTTCTCCTCCTCACTCATCCCATAAGCAGGAGGACAAGCATTGGACACAATGCAAGGGATACAAGTCCTTTTCTCAGGGTCTTGAACCAAAGGCCCAGGCTCTAACAATGATGGGCTAATGTCAAAGCAAGGCTGGGCAACCTTGGCTGCAACAGCTTGACACTCGCTATTAGATGTGACCACAGTAGTTTTGTCCTCTCCGGGCACCAGCCCATTTCCGCCTTCTGGGCCCAAGTTGGGCTCATTAATGAAGGAAAGCCCCCACTGATTCTGGAAGATATCTCCCAGGGCTTTCTGATTTGTCTGAGCCGCTGGTGGGTCAAGGTGACGAGCGCTAGGGAGTACAGGTTGCATATTTAAAGGGTAAATTAAAAGAGTACACTTTCTAAGCTCATATGCCTCTCCATCTACAGGACTAGTTGTGGAGCTACAGTTACTTTCCAAAGGAGATGCTACATTGTTGCCACTTAGGATAGACTGGGCTGATGGAATACTACTAGCAGCAGGAGCTAAGAAGGTACCCACTGACGGGCAACCGTTTCCATTTCCAGAAACAGGACCATTAGTAAAACTAGCTGAGGTGATGGTTTTCATAGCAGACATAGGGACCTGTGACAGTCTGACAGGAGGAGGCAGTGCCTCTCCTCCACCTTGAGCTACTTTGTTGAGGTTCTCTTTTACTTTACTTGCATAACTGATCTTGGGAACAATTTTAGCACTGCTATTGTCCACAGGAAATACTGGCGGAGGCTTGAACAAAGTCCATGAGTCCTCTTTTGAAGGTGAAGAAAGCTTGCCTTTGTGTCTTTCCTCAGTTTTTTTACCCAAGGTGCCAACTGTCTTTCCATCA